>NW_008327537.1:13708-18693 GCF_000622305.1 Nannospalax galili
AGAGAGCTGATTTCATTGGATGTTACTGCAGAATGATACAGAATCCAAAATTTCACCTTTTCATTTCAGTTTTCTAAACATTCATAGGACAAATGGAAGAATTTGACTGAGGAATATATCTCTTTCTCTGTAGCTCTCCACTACAGATTTTATAGCAAAAAAGATAAGATAAATACATAAGTTGTATTATATACCGATACATAATAAATTATAGGAAATCATACTGACTTAGGCAAATACATCTTAGGCAAATTCATAAAGAGAAAGACAAAGAAATACTGTTGATGGAAATAATAAATGCAGAAAATTAAATTTTAGCATTAACTGAGTATTTTCATGGGTCTTTTCAATATTTTTTCATGCTTCTTTGTCCCACATGACACTGAGGATGAAAGAGGAGGGATCCTAGTAGCCTGCATTCTGATAGTAACATAATATTTATAGTACCTTGAATGAAGTATAAACATCTTACTCTGAACCTTCACAGAATTTCTGTCTGTACCCTGTGAAGGACACAACTATCCAGTGCCAGTCTAAATGGAGCATGTGTGATACAGTTTACTCTCTTCCATCGTCTGTACCCTGTGAAGGACACAACTATCCAGTGCCAGTCTAAATGGAGCATGCGTAATACAGTTTACTCTCTTTCATGCCATCACCATGATGATGAGTCACCATCAAGAACCAATTCTGAAAACATTTATTACATTTAAAAAGGCTTGTTGCTGAGGACACCTAGCTAAAGAAGGCAGGTTCTTACTTTCAATAAACTTGCATAGGATCAAGAATAGCTCATTTATTGGATATGTGAGGCCCACCCACCACCATTTACGCTTATACCATCTGGTAGAATCACTACATGCCTCAGTGATCATGATTGGAACATTACTTAACAGGTATCTTATAGAACTAAAGACTCAGGGAAACTAAGAGTGGTATCTTAGATTGTTCTTCATTGCTGTGACAAAATACTCTGACCAGTACCAACTTGGGGAGGAAAGGGTTTATTCAGCTTACATCTCCCAGGTTGCAGTTCATCAGGGAGCCCAAGGTAGGAACTCAGGGCAGGAACCTGGAGGCAGGAGATGGAGTACAGGCCATGGAGGAATGCTGCTTACTGGCTTGGTCCCCTGACCCCTGCTCAGCCTGCTTTCTTATGCAACACGGGCCCACCTGCCCAGAGGTGGCACCACTCACAGTCGTCTGGGCCCTCCCACATCAGTCATCAAGCAGGTACCCCATGTACATGGCTACAGGCCAGTCCAATGAAGGCAATTCCCCAATTGAGGCTCCCTCAACCCAGGTATGTCAAGTTCACACTAAAGCTATCCAGCACAAGGGGAGATGTGGAAACCTTAAAATTTTGTTATGATTAATATAGACCTCATACAGAACGTAATCAAAAGCTGAAGATTCTTTAGAAACTGCCCTTGATCTCTGGGTGAGATTTACATCCTATTTTTACTCGGAGAACATCTTTCCTGTGACGAACAACAGCAATATAAACATGACTTAAATTCTTCTATATGTAGGTATTCAATGACAAAAATACAATAAAAAGATAAAAATAGCCATTATAGTCCACTGACCATGCTAGAGACAAGATAGTTTTTTAAAATTCACCAATGCATATTTTAAGTGGATAATTCATGTAGTTAAAATGATAAAATTTATTCTGAACAAGATTTTTCTTGTTTTATGCTTTGCTCATATTTTTGTAGTGCTAGATGTGTGAAACCAGGGTTTCACACATGCTAGGCAAGCAGTCTACCAAGCAGCTACATCCCTAGCCCTTCTAAACAAGATTATAAATTAATATTGCTAAGTACTTGGAAAAGATTGCTGCCATCACTTATATCCCTATTTCTGTCTTAATTACTGTAGCTAGAATACCATGGCACATAATTATAGCAAGCAGTTGCATTTTAAATTGGTGTGTGAGTTTAGTGCTCAGGAAGAGAAAGTTGGGTATTAGATTTGAATGAGCTGAAAGCCTTGTGACCCTTTTAAGCTGCAATCCTGTTTGGTAAACCAGAACAAGTCCATCACTTCTAAGTGAATATGAAAGTTATTATTCAGACAAATAAAAACCCAAGTTATGGGGAAACAGTTCAGTGGTAGAGTGCTTGCCTAACATGCATTAGGTCATGGGTTCAATCCCTAGCACAAAGAAAGAAATCTTTCATAATAACTTATACATAGGGATTGAACTCTCAGAATATACTTTTACTTATACATTATCTGGCTCTAAAGATCCTGCTTTCATTGTTCCAAATTCCAGGTTTATAGCATTTGGATGCAGCAAAGTCATGGATGATGATTGGTATTCACAGGAACATTGAGAACAAAAAAGCGATCAAGGGAAAAATATGGAGAAATATGAAACAGACAGAGACTGATCCACAGGCCGACACAGGGCTCTTTAGTGTAAGAACAAGGAAGTCACTCAAGATCAAAGTGCAACAGTATTGCATGGATTGTGGAGCCATCATTGAAAACTATAATATATATCTATGATGCTTGTATTGTTTAAATAAAGTGTCACAAAATATGTTAAATGTGTCCTGGATATGAAGGAAATTTTTTCTTAATATATTTAAAGAGATATTTCCACATGAAATGTTTCAAATTTTTAGTTATTTTATTTAAAGACTAAACACGAAAATAACCAGTAAATCAGTATATCAAAGCACAAAAATTGTGCAGTCTCTTAAGGCTCTAGACTATTGTGATTTTATTAAATATAATGAATTTTGAAGACTAATTCTGGTATGTATGAACTGACTGGTGCCTTTAACAGCACCTCTCCACCCACAAAAAAGCCAAGGACTTTCTAAAACCACGACTCTAATGTACATTCCAGAAAACAGCTCAAAGCTCCATTTTCTACCTACCCTTCCAAATATGTTAGCTATGCCTTTGTGTTCCCAATCACTCCTATGTTGCTTGGTGCCTACTTTATGTTCCAAGGGTGTGTTTTGTTCATTCATAAACTTTACCTTCAACCCTCATATAATTCATAAACCTATATAGCTCCATTCCTTAGAGAAGCAATATGTAAACCAAATAGAATATAAACCATATATATAATTTTATAGTGGCTATGCTAAAAAGTAAAGGGATATAGACAACAAATTTTGCAGCACATTGCTTTTACCTCAATATGCTGAAAACAGTTATCATAAAAATATCAAGTTATCCCCAACCCCACAGCTTCCTGGAGCCAGCAGCTTGCCTGGCAGGGGCACTGGCACATTTCCTGTCTTGGCACTCTAGACCTCTGGATTGACTGCTTGGCCCAAACTCTCCACTGCTTCTTGATCCTTTGCATCTAGACCAACCGAATTCCTGCCTCTGGTCCCCACCTCCCTTTGCTTCTCTGGGCAGCCCAGCCCCACAGCTTCTTGGAGCCAGCAGCTTGCCTGGGCCAGCCCAGCCCTCAAATTCCTGTGGCCAACATCTTTTCTGGAGGGATTCAGATCATATGAGAAAGCCAATAACATTTGATCCTCATCCAACTTGGGCCTCTGTGGGAACTCCTGAGCATCAAGATGAAAGCAATTTGGCCACTACAATTTAAAATCAAAAGAGAGAACCTGAAGCCTAGACCAACCAGCTTTTCGTGCCCAACAACTAAACCACAAAGGCACATAAAGTTTATGAAAAGAAGCAGACTTAAACTCAAGAAATGAAGGCTTAAGTCTCACACAAGAACCAGAATCTATAAAAGAAATCCACATGTCAAGATCACAGAGAAAAAATAATAACATGAAAAATCAAAATAATATATCCCCACCAGGTACCATCAGTTTTCTAGAGGAGTACAGTGAGAACCCATTAGATATAACACAGGACATGGAATTCAAAAGAACAATTATAAACATGATAAAAGAAGTAAGTGAATTTAAAGAACACGCAAAGAAATCAAAGAATTTGAAGAAGATAGGGATAAACTTCTGAATGAATTCAGAAAAGAGTTAGAAATATTGAAGAATGCTCAGGCCAAAATGAAGAAGGAAGTGAAACACTCAATAAACCAATTAGAAACAACATGAGAAAGCATCTTCAATAGGATGAATGAAATGGAAAACAGAATAACAAGACAGGAAATTAAGTGGATGAATTAGACCACTCAAGCAAAAATTATGAAAAATTTAAGAAAACACAACAATGAAATATGCAGGAATTGTGTGACACCATAAAAAGACCAAACTTACGAATCATAGGCATACGGGAAGGAGAAGAATCCCAAGATAATGGCATGGACCAGATCTTCAACAGGATTGTAGAAGAAAATTTCCCAAAATTAAAGAAAGACATGCCCGTACAAATATAAGAATAATATAGAACACCAAAGAGACAGGACCAGAAAAGAAACTCTCTATGGCACATCATAGTAAAAACACTAAATGTACAGAACAAAGAGAGAATACTGAAAGCTGCAAAAGAAAAACAAGTCACGTATAAAGGAAAACCCATCAGAATTACAGCTGACTTTTCAGCGCAAACTATGAAAGCTAGAAGAGCCTGGACCAAAATATTCCCAGTTCTAAACGACCACAAATGCCAACCTAGATTACTTTACCCAGCCAAAATGTCTATTATAGTCAAAGGGAAAGTAAAAATCTTCCATGACATAAATAGGCAAAAGGAATTCATGTCCACAAAACCAGCCCTTCAGAGAGATCTGGAAGCAATACAAAGAGTTGAAGAAAGGAATGACTATACCCAAGGGATTGTGGAAAGAAAACCAATGAAGGTATAACTGTGGAAAGGTACAGCTATATCAAGAATGTAAATAGAAATAAAAATGACGGGATTTAATACCCATCTTTCATTAATAACTTTAAATATTAATGGACTGAAGTCCCCAGTCAAACAGACTATGTGAATGGATTAGGAAACAAAACCCATCTTTTTGTTGTCTGCAAGAAACTCATCTCACTTTCAAGGACAGACACTATCTCAAAGTGAAAGGATGGAAA
>NW_008327537.1:19187-20320 GCF_000622305.1 Nannospalax galili
AGATTCAAACAATTCCATGCATTCTATCAGACTACAATGCAATAAAGCTCAAAATCAAAACTGGAAGAAACCTTAGTAACTACATGAACACATGGAGATTAAACAACACACTCCTGAATGATAAATGGGTCAAAGGAGAAATTAAGAAAGAAATAAAAGTATTCCTGGAACTAAATGAAAAGGACAATACAACACAACAAAATCTCTGGGATATGTTGAAAGCAGTCCTTAGAGGGAAGTATATAGCTTGAAGTGCCTACATTAAAAAATCAGAAATAGCACAAATAAATATCTTAACATTGCAACTCAAAACACTTGAAAAGCACCAGCAAATGAAATCCAAACACAGCAAATAAGAAGAAATAACAAAAATCAGAGCAGAAATTAATGAAATAGAAACAAAGAAAACAAGACAAAGAATCAACAAATCCAATAACTGGTTCTTTGAAAAGATAAACAAGATTTTAAAACCTGAGTGGCCCTTATATATCCTGACAGACTGCTAGCCCAGTTAACCAAAAGAAAGAAAGAGGGGAAACATCAAAACGAACACCAAAAAGATCCAGAACATTATAAGGGAATACTTTAAAAACCTATATGCTGGGGTCTAGAGAGGTGGCTCAGCTGTTAAGAGCACTGCCTGCTCCTGTAGTGGACCTGGGTTCGATTCCCAGCACACAAATGATGGCTATGAACTGTCCTTAACTCAAGTTCCAGGGGAATCCAAAGCCCTCTTCTGATTTCTGCAGCATTTCACAATACAGGTACACTCACATACATACAGGCAATACACTCATACACATAAAATAAAAATAAATAGAATATACTTTTAAAAAACTATATGCTACTAAATTTGAAAACCTAAAAGAAATGGATGGGTATCTAAAAGCATGGGAATCACCAAAACTAAACCAAGAGATCATCAACAACTTAAACAGATCCATAATACAAGGAAATTGAAACAGTAATACAAAACCTCCTGACTTACAAAAGCCAAAGCCCAGTTGGATTTACAGCAGAATTCTATCAGACATTTAAAGAAGATATGCATCCAATACTAATTAATTTATTCAAAAAAATAGAAATGGAGGGAAAACTTCCAAATTCCTTCTATGGAGCCAGCATCACTCTCA
>NW_008327537.1:21317-22918 GCF_000622305.1 Nannospalax galili
CTGAGAACTAAGAGCAATGCTGGGGGGATTACTATACCAGATTTTAAGCTCTACTACAGAGCTATAGTCATAAAAACAACATGGTACTGGCACAAAAATAGACCCAAAGACCAATGGAACAAAATTGAAGACCCAAACATGAGTACATACAATTTCAGCCACCTGATATTTAACAAAGGGGCCAAGAACATTTACTGGAGGAAAGACAACATGTTCAGCAAATGGTGCTGGCAAAACTGGATCTCCACCTGTAGAAGAATGAAACTAAACTCCTATCTTTCACCTTACACAACTTGGTCAACTCCAAATGGATCAAAGACCTCAATGTGAAGCCTAAAAATCCGAAACTTTTAGAAGAAAGCATTGGCAATAACTTACATGATATAGGTGTAGGAAAGGATTTTCTAAACCAGACATCAACTGCCCATGAAACGTGGTCAAGAATCAACAAATGGGACCTCTTTAATCTAAAAAGCTTCTATACACCAAAAGAAGCAACCAAGGAAGTGAAGAGAAAACCCAGGGAATGGAAGAAAATCTTCACCAGCAACACATCTGACAGAGGTTTAACATCCAGAATACATAATGAATTCTGAAAACAAAGAATCAAGAAAGGAAGATGGGATAAAGAGCTGAACAGAGAGTTCTCAAAAGAAGAAATAAAGAAGGCTAAGTAGCATCTTCAAAGGTGTTCAACATCATTAGTAATTAGTGAAATGGAAATTAAAACCACTTTAAGACTTCATCTTACCACAGTCAGACTGGACTGGCTAAGATCAAAAGAAAAAATGATATGAAATGTTGGAGAGGATGCGGGTAAAGGAGAACACTCATCCACTGCTGGTGGGATTGAAAACTTGTTCAATACCTATGGAAAGCAGTGTGGAGAACTCAAAAAAATAAAAATGAACCTACCATTTTACCCAGTTATACCACTCTTTGGCGTATACCCAAAGAACCCATACTATTGCAGAGACACTTGTACATTCATGCTTGTTGCTGTCTTTTCACAATAGCTAAGAGATGGAAGCAACGTAAATGTCCCTCAGCTGACTAGTGGATAATGAAAACGTGGTTCATTCATACAATGGAGATTTCCTCAGCAGTAAAGAAAGATGAAATCATAAAATGTGCAGGTAAATTGATGGAACTTGAAACTGTTGTACTAAGTGAACTAACACAGACTCATAAAAAAACAAAGTATGTTCTCCCTCATATGTGGATCCTAAGCACCACATCCTTATAAGTGTGTATGTATCCAGACATAACTACAGGACCCAAGATCATGAAAAGGAACCAAGTGGTAAAGGAAAAGAAAGAATCTGAAAGAGAAGATCAGTAGGAAACAGGCATTAATAAGGGAGATATGGAACATAATCAAACAGGACCTTTGACTTATCTTCACATAGATAGAACTGGTGAAAGAAAGGAGCCAGGGGCTCCTCCAAGGCCCATGTGACCCCTGAGGAACTGATTCTCAACCGACCTTAAGAGTAAAAACAAATTGGTTTATCTGGGCCAACTGTACGGTCTTAAACACCCAAAAGGAAAGTATAACCAAAGATTAAAGGGGCCAATATAATTTTTAAGAGTCCATATGC
>NW_008327537.1:23239-29155 GCF_000622305.1 Nannospalax galili
CCCATTTCTAAAAAGGGTTAATGACTTGACAACCAAGTTGGAAGACTGGTTGAGAAGCTAGAGATGTGGAATCTATGTTTGAATAACAAATTTCCAAATAATTTTACCTAGGTTGTGTAGTCCATTTTCTGTGGTTTGAGGTGAGTGAAGAGTTTGTGGTGTGATTAAAAATTCCCAGTGTTGTGCTGTTAACACAGTGGACAGTAACAGGGAAAACAGAGAATATGGGCTCCAGTGGTGGGGATGAGGCTATGGGAGGGATGCTGGTATAAGGATGAATAATATTGTTTATGATGTTTTTTATGACATACACACAAATAAATAAATGATTTATATTTGAGGAAGAAGCATAAAAATTTGCTTCATGATAATTAGTAGAGGTGAAACATATTTCCACTGAAATCTACCCAATGATTTTATATCCATACTCAGGTGGATCTCAGAAAGTAACCGACTGTGACTAGTAATAATCAGATAGATAGAGATTAGAGATGCATGTGCCAATATCTAAGTGTTAGTAGCATTAAAAATGAGTTTTCTGTATGAAAAAGTGTATTTTAAAATGAAATGGAGCTCTTTTTTAAGGGTTAAAACTCCATTCAATTTTATGTCTTATAGGGTTTATACTGAGTTCAATATTGTATAACTGTATTAATTCAACCGTTAACCTAAAAATTTACAGCCAATATTGAGAGATGCATCTTTGCTCTGGAAATTGTTATTGAATATGTTAATGCTGTAATGAAGTGCTTCTTCTAATCATATGGTTATTAAATAAATAATTTTTAAAAATATCAAGTTATTGTGGTTGGAGAAATAGCTCAGTGATTAAGAATACCAGTCACTCTTGCAGAAGACACATGTTCAAATCCCAGCACCCACATGGAGCAACTGCCCATAACTCCAGTTCCAGGGGATGTGACACCCTCTTCTGCCTTTTGTGGGCACTGCATGATGTGAATGCACTTACATATATGCAGGCAAGACATTCATACACATTAAAATTTTTAATCAACTTTTTTTATAGTACCATTGAATCTGTTCTATAGCTTACACAGAGAACATATCTTATTTTTAGACAAGTGAAAATCCAATTGCTCCTGGTTTGCATGGCACTAGAGGCAGCTCCATAGACCTTCAAACTTCACCCTTCCTAGCTAGTGCCCAGGGCTCACACCCTGGCTGGAGCATCAGGGCCTGTTAGTCTCTGAAGGTACTTCCTGCAGCACAACCACAGAATTATTTGCTTGAGGCTCTTTACACTCATTGATATGTACCACACAATAATGTCAAATTGAACACAATTCCACCTACACATTTTCTACCTTGACCCTTATAAATCTTTTTTTCTGCCATTTACCAATTGGCACCCACATAAACTATTTAAGGTAGAGTATTAAAAGTTATCAAACACCATATATTTATAGATACAACTCAACAAAATTTAGTGATTTATTCAATGGTGTCTAACAAACTTACCAGTTCAAAGGAATCTGATTTCTAGTTCATAGCACTTGGTATGGCTCTTTTTTAGCCCTAATTAATAGAGGATGAATCTATTTATTGATTACTGAACACAAATTCCAAAAGAATGCTGATGTCTGGTCAGCAGTATCTTGTGAGAAATCATATAAAACATATGCTGAAACATGCAAGGGAATAACTATCAAAGGTAATATAGATATCTAGGGTGATGAAGTCCACATGAACTACATGGGAAAGAGGTTTCTCCTCACATGTAAGCAGAACTAACACTTGAACAGTGATTAAATCATATTGAAAAACCTCAAAGACGTATAAAAAGGGAAATTCTTTGCGGGGGTTGAGTCTTGTTTATTTTTTTAAAATGAAGTGATCTGAAAGGACAGGACAAGCTCATTCAGTTAGAGCTTTCATATAATTACCACAAACTCGAATGCAAATTAGACTGTGGGTCTGCTCAATGGACACTTCTGTGCTTGCCAAATTATGATTGGCAATGTGGTCAAGCAAGAACAGATGCACACTGGGCCAAGTTTTCTTGGGCTGTTCAATAATTAGGAGGAACATGTATTATAATAAACCACATCCCCTTGGCTAAGATTTTGATGCAAATTGCACACTAATTCATTTCCAAGTGTTTTGGAAGCTCACCAAGAGAGATGAAAATCAGGCATATACACTGTTTACTTTAGAAAATCTGTTTAAAACTAAATATGGCTTATCTATAGAAAGCATTGGGGGACTCCATAAGAAATATAACAATAGTTTTTTTCAGGTTCCACTCCACAGGAACAAGGAAGTGCTAGCATGTTCCTTTGAAGACCTTCCCTGAGCTACATGCCAATTCTAACCATCTCCTTATGAATGCACTACGAGGGCCCTATGTGGAGGATAAACAGCAGTTTCCCATATCTGTAAAATATCACATTACTCAAATGGAGGGTGAAATCAGTTTAGTAAGTGAGACTTTGTCAACATTTTCTGCAAACTGACAAATAAGTAGCAGGCTGCCCCTTGGATCCAAAAGTAAATAGATTGAAACTGCTTGCAGCAAACCAAGCTGCTCCTTCTAGTAAGAACCCTTGCATCATTTTAATGGGTATTTCTTAGTAATTCACCAATTGGAAAATTGCATTCGTAATCTAGAATGTGATATAAAAACTTCACTGAAGGTGAACACTAAAAGACCACAGCATGTATCCACTGTTTATCTTCATCAATCTTCAGTAAGTAGCCAGCACCTTCTGTCATCACTCCTATTCTTTGATGGACAGTTTTGTCAATTTGTTTTTTTAAAGAGAGAGACCAGCACATTTACTCCCAATTTCTCTTCCAAATTCTGTATATCTTATTATTGTGTGAGTTTAGTATTAACCTGTTCACTGATCAAGATCCATATCGGCCAGCACAAACATATATAGCCTTCATACCCCTTCTAGGCAGGACTCCATTCCTAGCTGTGGGAAGTAAAACCAGCAGACAGCTGTCAGTGTTTGGGGATCTGTCTCAGCTATAGGAGGCCACAAGGAAGGGCACTGACTCAGCGCAGGGTGAGGTTTAAGAGAGAACTCTCAAAGACCAATTCTACTGAACCTCCCAGTTTTCATTCATAGATAATAACCTTCAACAAATAACCTAACTTTTATCCCATGGTTTACTTCCAGAAACCCATCCTTACACACAAATCTCTGTCAGTGCATTCTACCCACCTGAACCATGTCCTGAAAGCGCCCACTTAACCATGCCTTCTGGTTGGACAGGACACTCTGGCTTCTAATCTTGGCATCCCCTTCAGGACTTATGGCAAACCACTCCTTCAGGAGATTCTCCAACTCTTTCTGACTTGAGACAATCAACTGTCTATGATATAATTCTTTGCATTAGTTTTCAAAAGAATAGTGGATATGCACTCCAACAGTCAACTTATAATTACAATAAGCAATCTTTTAGCCTATTTTCACTTGTAGTGACCAGAAAAATTTAGAATTACTCCAAATATCCCTCAATGCTGACATCCTGCAAAAATATAATATTGTAAACAAGAAATTTACATGGATACAATTTACATATACTATTCATATCACTAGTTTTACATGTATTTGTGTGCATGAATTAAATGCATGCAATTTTATCCCTTGAGTAGATTCATGTGATCATCTCAACAATAAAGATATAAAATGGCTATAGAAGAGATTCCTGGTACTGCTCTGTACAGTCACAACAGTAACCTCCCACTTCTCCTCCCTGGTCCCTTTAAATTTCTACTGTTCTACAATTCTAGGACTTTGTCATTCCAAAGCTGTCATGCGGATAATATCAGGAAACCTTTGTGGAATGTCACTGTTAACTCAGTATGTCTCTCTTGAAAGGTAGTGGCTGCATCAGCAGTGCTAGCCCATGGAAAATGTACACAGCTTGCTTAATCTCTCATCTTCTGAAGGTTATTATTTGGTCTACTTCCAGTTTAGGACAATTAAGACAAAACTGACAAAATGTGAGCATGTATTTTCCTGTATGTATGAATAACCAAGTGTATATTTGTTTGGTCAAATGATAAATATGTTTCACTTTGCTGAGATTGTTCTACCAGTCTACATTTATATCAGAAATATTTAAGTGATTCAATTTCTCCACGCCATCATCAGGACTTGTTATTCCTAGAACTTTTTAAAAATTAATCACTCTAATGGTGAGATGTGCTAGATTATTGTTTTTTTCTTGCCCTTTCCAGACAGTTAATTGTGTTGAGCACCTTTTCATGGGCTTATTGCCAATGATAGTTCGTCTCTGGGAAATGTCTGCTTATGGATTTGTTTTTATGGTGGCTATCCTTGGTTATCAACTTGACTGAGTCTGGAATTTAGTAAAACTTGACGGAGTGACTTTATTGATCAGTTTATTTAAAGCTAGAAGACCCACCCTAAATGTGGACCACAAGTTCTGGTGGCAACCCATACAAAGGGACAGAAGGGGGCTTTTGCTTTTGGCCTACTTACCTTCACTCTTTTGCTTTTGGCCTACTTACCTTCACTCTTACTGGCATGTTTATCTATTTTGATTCTATGGCACTTATTTGATGATATTAGAATGAACTTCAGATTCCAATGTAGATCAAAGACCAACAGCTCTTCAGGAACACCTAGGCCTTCAACACCAGACTGGAACTGCTGAGATAGCCAGACTTGTGGACTGAACAACTTGTAGATTGGACATCTACCAGATTCTGTGCCTCTCCAATATGGGACAGCCACTGTTGGACTACCCAGACCCTATCCTATAAGGTAATAAAATCTCTCTAAAAAGTTTCTAGTAATTTGGTTGAAGCAAGCCAAGGTTCATCCCAAGTTGGGAGTGGGACTTTACTATGTCATTCACAATTGCTTTCTCTAGAGGAAAGAAAAATGAAAGATTCTTCCTCCATGGTTTCAGGGAGCCAATGAGGCCAGGCAGCATGTGGCAGGAGAACCCCTATAAAGGGAAGGTTGTGAGATGCTGTGATGATCAAGCATGATTGGCAGTGGAGGCCCCAAGAGGTTGGAGATGCCAAAGCTGGGAGACAACTGCCAATGAGAATTGTATTTAGGGATCAAGAGAGTAATGAATGTTGCAAGCTGCAAAGCTGGAGGACCTGAGCCATCTAAGCCATTTGGAACTAAAGTTGGAGACACTGGACACGGAGCTACAAGATTTGGTATTTGCTCTGCTGGCTTTCTGTCTGGCTTAGTTTGCCCCCATTCTTCCCTTTTGGAATGGGAATGTGTCTTCAGTTTCATTGTATGTTGGAAGTATGTTATTTGCCTTTTGATTTTACAAGAATTTACAATTAAGAGAGTGCCTTTAGTCTCAAAAGAGATTTTGGACATTGGACTTTTAAATAGTGTTGAGACAGTTAAAGACTATGGGGACTTTTGAAGTTTTACTAATTCATTTTTCATTATGATATGGCCATGAGCCTATGGGAACCAAAGATTGAAATGTGGTGGCTTGAATGAGAAAGTCCCCTATATGTGCCAAGATTTGAATTTTTGGTCAGCCGGTGGCACTGTTTTGGAAAAGTCATGGAATTCATAGGAGGTGCAGCCTTGCTGGAGGAAGTGTATCCCTGGGGGTGGGTTTTGAGAGTTCAGAGCCCTGTCCCACTTCCTGTTTATCTCTTTGCTTCCTGTGGCTGCTTGAAGACATGAGACTCAGTTTTTCTCTCTGGTTGTCCCCTGTTGCATTCACTGTTTTACAATTGGGTCCTTTTTAAAAGTCCTTTCTGTATTTTATATAATTTTATATAATTTATTTGTCAAATAAATGGTTTGCAAGTATTTCTCTATCTTTATATCTTGCATTTTTATTTTCTTAACTGAGTCTTTGATAGATCAAAGGTTTTACATTTTCATAAAGTCTAAATTACCAATTGTACCCCAAAAGATTATGTAATTTTCT
>NW_008327537.1:29254-32231 GCF_000622305.1 Nannospalax galili
TTTTTTAATTTTTAAAAATTATTTATTTAATAACAACATACTTAGAAGAAGCATATCATTACAACACAATTGACATATTCAATAACGGTTTCCTGAGGTAGGATGCATCTCTTTCAATATTGGCTGTAAATTTTTAGGTTTACAGTTGAATTATTACAGTTATACAATATTGAACTCAGTATAAGCCCTGTAAGACAAATAATTGAATGAGTTGTTAACCTTTAAAAAAATCCCCATTTCATTTAAAAATATACTGTTTGTTACAGAAAGACTCATTGTTTTTGCTAATAACAGGGTGCCAACTGGGAAGTGGGTATATGGATAAATAAGATGGTTTGGGATGTTCTGTGTGATATGCACACAAAAAAATCAAAAAAATTAAAAAACAAGTTATATTTGAGGAGGAAGCATAAAAATTTATGTCATGTTAATTAGTAGAGGTGATAAACATTACCATTGAAATCTACCTGATGAATTTATATCCATACACAGGTACCAAGTATCCGAGTCCAACCGACTATGACTAGTAGTAATCAGATACATACAGATTAGCAACACATGCACCAATATCTAAGTGTTATTAGCAAAACCTTTTGATTTTTATAAGAATTTTATTTCTTAGAAAGAGACATGAGAGGGGCTAGAGAGATGTCTCAATAGTTAAGAAGACTGGCTATTCTTGCAGAGGACCTGGGTTCAATTCCCAACTCCTACATGGGAGCTAATGGTCATCCATAGCCCCAGTTCCAGGGGATCCAGTGCTCTCTTCTGAACTCTATGGGCATTGCATGACACAGTTGCACTTACATACATTCAGGCAATAAATGTGTACAAATAAAATAAAGTAAAAATAAATTAAATATTTTTAAAAGAAAGCGCTATGGAGGAAGGGAGGAGAAGAAACTCCAGAGAAGAGGATAGTAGGATGCAGGCACTATCAAGTGGAAAATGGAAGAATGTGGAGGGGCTTTAGCTGGGGAGGGAGGAGGAAAAGAAATAAGAGGAGGGAGTAAGGGGAAATCAATAACAATGATATGTCTGAAAAATTCATAGGGAAACTTTAAAAAATATTTTATTTATTATGTTTATTTTATGTGTCAAAGTGTATTGCCTGCATGCATGTAAGTGCACCCATGCCATGCAGTGCCCATGGAGGACAAAGAGGGCATTGGATCCCCCAGAACTGGAGTTGGAATTAACGGATGGTTGTTAGCTGCAGTGCAGGTGCTGGTAACTAAACTAGTTTCTCTACAAGAGAAGTCAGTTACTAAGCCATCTCTCTAGCCATTATTTAATAAGCTTACTGAAAATGTATGTGTGTAACAGGGAGTAGAGAGAATACTGGTGCATCCCTCAACTCTCACTAGCAAAGCTTCTTTATACAACAGAGTGCAATGCAAATGGGAGAACATAACTGGCTAAGTTTTTAAGAATAATAGACTGCAGAGTGTGTGTCTTTAGATATGACTCCTATATTAAACCTCACCCACCCACTATTCAGGGAGCACTGCAGAAGAGTAAGAGCCAGGTTGGTCCATGAACATAGGGAAACAGAAGCTTTCAGGCCACTGGAAGATTGCTCATGTGAACTTGTGGCAATGGTAGTGTTGAGCACAAGACCCATGCCAACTCAATCAGACAAAGGCCCAGAGTGGTGTGAAAGAAATGGACAGCAGGCCAGCCCTAGCCTGACAATGTTAGAGACCGATTGCTGTTGGGAAAGGAAGAGTAGACCTTCCTTAAGATCTCTAGATAGGCTGAATAGACCCCAGTGGGTGAATGTGCACAAAGAATATCTGGGTACAAAAGCTTGATTGGATGGGACTTAACATGTATGGTAGAATACATGAAGTGTGGGAGGGTATGGGGAGGTATAGGGGAGAGGGTTTTAATTTGATTAAGAACTGTTCTATAAAATGTACAAAAGCTCAATAATTTTTTAAATATGTGTGTGTATGTAACCATATATTGTCTATCAAAACCTCCATTACCAGACATGAGAAATCTCCCTTCAGGCTGTTGGCTAGAGTAGTCCAAGAGACACCCAAAATAATATAGATTATTGACATTTCCCTTGGTTGCCTCCCAGAACTTGAAGGTAAAGCCCTATTTCTAAGGACACCACACACTTCAGACACAAGACTTGAAGGAGTTGAGCTTAAATTGACCTGGAAGCCTGTTCCCTGAGGACTAGCTCTCATAGTATTGGAAGGTACCGTGCAATCTGCCAAGGGAGAAAAGCAATCAGCAGTCCTACCCAGCTGTAAGGCTTATGAACCACAATGCCTGACCCAGCCAAATACCCCTAATTATGTAATAGTGACACTTTTATCTTGGGGGTAATGAGCAGCTGTCTAATTGGATTTACAGTCCTCTCAGAATGAGGGAATTCATGTCTACTACTGTAAAACTAGCCAACCACCAGTGACTGGTAGTAGAGGAGAACCTACTACTTCTATTTTCCTAAACAAATGTAATTTCTAACTATATTCTAAATACTTATCCTTATATCACAAATATGTATCACTCACACCCCTCATCAACAAAACTTCTTTTTGCAACAGATGAGACTATTACAGATATCCACAAGTAGTCAAACTATATAGAGAACACATGATCATTTGGTGGCCAGACCTTATTGATACATCTATAATATAACTTCTACCCTTATGACTCAGAGACCAGCACAGAATAAGGGGAGAAAGACTGTAACAGCAAAAGACTATGAAGCCTGCTGCTAGACATTATACTGACATATGCATTACAGGGAAACAGCACCCATAAAATCTCCAGAATATGATTACCTAAACAATACCAGCATAATGACAACAGCAGTAGACATGTTGATGGGGATGGAGAAAAATCTCATAAGGGCCCACATCTAGATGAAGACCTATAGACAGTCAATGGAGAGAGAGAGAGTGCGAGAGTGAGAAAGCAAGAGAGAGAATGAATTAGTTTTCTCTAGGGATGACAG
>NW_008327538.1:0-561 GCF_000622305.1 Nannospalax galili
GATAGGGATAAACTTCTGAATGAATTCAGAAAAGAGAAATATTGAAAAACAGGCTGAAATGAAGAAGGAAGTGAAATCATCAGAAAGCCAATTAGAAACAACAGGAGAAAGCCTCACCAACAGGATGAATGAAATGGGAAACAGAATATCAAGACTGGAAGATAAAGTGGATGAATTAGACCACTCAAGCAAAGATTATGAAAAATTCAAGAAACCACAAGAATGGAATATGCAGGAATTGTGTGACACCATAAAAAGACCAAACTTATGAATCATAGGCATCATAGGCATATAGGAAGAAGAAGAATCCCAAGATAATTTCATGGACCAGATTTTCAACAGAATCTTGGAAGAAAATTTCCCCAAATTAAAGAAAGATATGCCCATACAAATACAAGAAGCATATAGAACACCAAACAGAAAGGACCAGAAAAGAAACTCTCCACGGCACATCATAGTACAAACACTACATGCACAAAACAAAGAGACGATTCTGAAAGCTGCAAAAGTGAAACAAGACACATATAAAGGAAAACCCATTAGGAATACAGCTGACTTTTC
>NW_008327539.1:0-303 GCF_000622305.1 Nannospalax galili
AAATGCTACAATGTGACATCACAATGCTCCAATGTGCCAACACTATCTTCCAAGTGCCATTATATTGCTCTAATATGCCATCACAATGTTAAAATATGCCTTCGCAATATTCCCTTCTCACATCACAATCCTCAAGTGTGACATCACAATGCTCCATGTTGCTATCACACTGTTACAATATAAATTCACAATGTTACATTGTGACTTCACAATGCTCCAATGTAACATTACACTGCTTCGATGTGCCAACATTGTCGCTCCATGTGAAATCAAAATGCTCTATGGTGCCATGACCATGTTACA
>NW_008327540.1:0-847 GCF_000622305.1 Nannospalax galili
GTTAGACTGTTTTTCTTCTGAATAGAAGTGGCAGTGGGCCTTGTCTCACTCTTGATCTTAGAGGAAAAGTGTCCTGCTTTCCAGCACTGAGGATGGTGTGGGCTGTGAACATGTCACATATGCACATATGGCATTTATTGTGTTGAACAAGAATCCTTCTGTATCTGTTATGCAGAAAGTTGTTTTTTTTTTTCCTGGAGACCAGGAAGACATGATATTGAGTTTTTAAAATGTTTTTGTGCTCTCTATTGAAATGATCACATAGTTTTCATCCTTTGTTCTGTTAATGTAGTGTATCACATTAATTTGTGTGTCTGCATGTCTCTCTCAGTGTGTTAAATTACCCTGCGTGTTAGGGGTAAATCTCATTTAATAATAATGTATGATCTCTTCAATATGTAATAATTTTGGTTCTAGCATTTTGGTGAAGATTTCTGCATGTGTGTTTATCAGGGATATTGATCTGAAATTAATTTTCTTAGTGTTCTTGTCTGGTTTGGGTATGAGAGTAATGTTGGTTTCATTAAATGGGAATGGAAGTGTCTCTCCCCTTTAATTTTTTGGAAGAGTTTGAAAAGGATTGACAGCATTTGCTCCTTGCATGTTTGATGGGATCCAGCAGTGAACCCAGCAGGCTCTAGGCTTCTCTGTAGTGGGTCTCTATTAAAGATAAAAAGATTCAGCCACCTTACTCATTATTGATCTGTGCACATTTTATATTCATGATTTGGTCTTCATGGGGTTTAGGCTGGTAGGAATTTATCCATTTCTTGCAGGTTGCCTAATTTATTAGTGGATAATTATCTCTTAATATCCTTGGTATTCTATGGTATCAGTGTACTGTGCC
>NW_008327541.1:0-227 GCF_000622305.1 Nannospalax galili
GGTCAATTGAAAGTAAAAATGGGTTGCTAAAGGAACAGTTGAAAGTCTTAAACCCAGAAGGAACCCTATGTGAGTTGATAAAGGCCCTTCCAAAAGCCATAAGTTTGTTAAATGAAAATCTCAGTACCAGGAATGGGTTGCCTCTCTATGAGCAGTTGGCCAAAGAGACCCCAGATGTCCCCAAAACTACAAAGGGGATTTCCAATAATGTTGGTTTCACACCTGCA
>NW_008327542.1:0-593 GCF_000622305.1 Nannospalax galili
AAAACAACCAGTCACATACAAAGGAAAACCCATCAGTATAACAGCTGACTTTTCAGTGTAAATGATGAAAGCCAGAAGAGCCTGGACTAAAGTAGTCCCAGCATTAAATGACCACAGATGCCAACCCATATTACTTTACCCAGCCAACGTATTGATTATAGTCAAAGGGGAAAGGAAAATCTGCCATGACAAAATTAGGATGAATGAATTCATGTCCACAAATCCAGCCCTTAAGAGAGTTCTTGAAGCAATACAGAGAGCTGAAGAAAAGAACGACTATACCCAAGGGGTTACAGAAAGAAACTCAGTGAAGATATAACTGTGGATATGCACAGCTATACCAAGAATGTGAGCAGACTTAAAAATTACAGGAATCAACACACATCTTTCATTAATAACTTTAAATATCAATAGGCTGAACTCCCCAGTCAAAAGACACAGACTAATTGAATGGATTAAGAAACAAAACCCATCTTTTGTTGTCTACAGGAAACTCATCTCACTTTCAAGGACAAACACTACCTTAAGGTGAAAAGATGGAAAAAAAAAAAATACCAAGCGAATGGTACTAAGAAAAATGCACGTGTTTCAAT
>NW_008327542.1:1575-2589 GCF_000622305.1 Nannospalax galili
CCAAACCCGGCAGACAAGAAGAAATTATAAAAATCAGGGCACAAATTAATGAAATCGAAAAAAAGAAAACAGTACAAAGGATCAATGAAACCAAGAGCTGGTTCTTTGAAAAGATAAACAAGACTGACAGACTGCTAGGCCAGTTAGACAAAAGAAAGAAAGAACACATCCAAATGAACAAAATCAGAGATAAAAGGGAAAACATCACAACAGACACCAAAAAGATCCAGAACATTGTTAAGACAATACTTTAAAAACCTATATGTGCCAGGAATGGTGGCACATGCCTTTAATCCCAGCACTCCGGAGGCAGAGGCAGGTGGATCTCTCTGAGTTCAAGGCCAGCCTGGTCTAAATAGTGAGTTCCAGTACAGCTGGGGCTACAGGGATACCCTGCCTTGAAAAGACCCAAAAAAAAGTCCTTATATGCTACTAAATTTGAAAACCAAAAAAATGGGCTGTTATCTAAAAGCATAGGAACCACCAAAACTAAACCAAGAAGAGATCAATCAATAGCTTAAACAGACCCATAGCACATAAGGAAATTGAAACAGCAATACAAAACCTCCCAATAAAAAAATCCCAGGACCAGATGGATTTACAAGAGAATTCAACCAGATGTTTAAAGAACATCTACATTCAATACTATTTAATTTATTCAAAATTACGGAAATGGAGGGAGAACATCCAAATTCATTCTTCAAAGCCAGCATCACTCTAATACGAAAGCCAAGTAAAGATACAAGCAAAAAAGAAATCTATAGATCCATATCCTTAATGAACATAGATGCAAAAATTCTCAACAAAATACTTGCAAACCACATACAGATACATATCAAAAACATCATCCACCATGATCAAATCAGCTTTATTCCAGAGATGTAGGGACAGATCAATATATGTAAGTCAATGAACGTCATAAGTCACATAAATGGACTCAACGACAAGAATCACATGGCCAATTCAATAAATGCAGAGAAGGCCTTTGACAAAATGCAACATGCATTTGTGTTC
>NW_008327543.1:0-438 GCF_000622305.1 Nannospalax galili
ACTAAGCATGCATAATGACCCTAAATTATATTTAATAAGCACTATATAATTCCATTTATTTGTATTTTAGCATATAAGAGAGACTCATGAGGAACCCTTCCTATATCATTCTAAAGTTAACTATTAGAATTAAGCTTCTTATCATTCATCCAAAAGTTATTAACTTTTCTCTTGGGCTGGAGAGATGACTCAGCAGTTAAGGACATTGACTGCTCTGGCAGGGGACCTGAGTTCAATTCCCAGCACCCACATGGTGACTAACAACCATCTGCAACTCCAGATCCAGGGGATGTGACACCCTCTTCTGACTTCCGCAGGCACTGCATGACATAGACGCATTTATGTACATGCAGGTAATACATTCATACACGTAAAAAAATAAAATATAAAAAGTTATTAACATTTCTCAGTGAGCAGTATAATAATGGGTGATCCACT
>NW_008327544.1:0-305 GCF_000622305.1 Nannospalax galili
TCTTATGACCGAGGGCACTGCACAACATGGGTGCACTTACACACATGCAGGAAATACACTCACACACATGAAATTAAAAGAAATAAAGCATTAACTCCACAGCACATGGTTATGTAAGGGACAAACTGCAATAAACTGGTGCAGTTATAACTGCAGCTTCGCATGTCTGGTCCTCCTCTGGTTTCAGACCCTCTAGGCTCATGATCACCTTCCTGGGATGCTGAGTCTCCCTCCACTTCCTGTGGAAACTTGAATTTAGATGAAAACAGAAGCCACACAGAATACCCACTGCACACCATCAGCAG
>NW_008327545.1:0-394 GCF_000622305.1 Nannospalax galili
GGAGAAAAACTGGAAGCATTCCCATTGAAATCAGGAACCAGACAAGGTTCCAAGGCTGTCCACTATCTCCACTTCTCCTTAACATAGTACTTGAAACTCTCGCAAGAGCAATAAGACAAGAGAAGGAAATTAAAGGAGTAATAATTGGAAAAGAAGAGATCAAATTATCCTTTTTGCAGATGATATGATAATATATCTAAGGGATGCCAAAAATTCCATGTGCAAACTCCTAGAAATTATTAACACATTCAGTTAAATGGCAGGTTACAAAATTAACCTACAAAAGTTTGTAGCCTTTCTATATACCAATAACTAGCAATCAGAGAAAGAGGACATGGAAACACCTTCACAATAGCTGCAAAAAAAATAAAATACCTTGGAATAAACCTGACCA
>NW_008327546.1:0-440 GCF_000622305.1 Nannospalax galili
GGGGAGTTTTTATTTTGACTGGACAATTGAAAGCATAATCATATGGAACTACCATTAAAACACATATATGAACTCTTGATATCTGTTTTCTAATACTTGGTTATATCTTAACAGTTATTTATTTATTCACTGTGGTAGTGTGGCTTAGTCTTTCCTGTGTCCTCATGGCTCTATTTATTCATCTTTCCCTTCAATGTGTAGAATTCCTTGAAGTATGTTATGCAGTCTTGGAGTAGTATCCATGGGAAGTTGTTCTTTCCCCTTTAGTCATGGAATGTAGAATTACTGGATAGAGTTATGGATCTGATTTCACAATTTAAAAAAAATTGTTACCTTCCTGGCCTTTAGGCTGTCTGTTGAGAAATCTGCTCTTATTCTGATGGGTACCTCATTGTGAGTAAGTTGGTACTTCTCTCTCTTTTCAATATTCTTTTTTCTAT
>NW_008327547.1:0-223 GCF_000622305.1 Nannospalax galili
AGCCTGGCCAGGAATTCACAGAGATCCACCAGTCTCTGCTGGGATTAAAGGCATGTGCCACCACGGCTGGCCCATGGACTATGTCTTTTTGTCAAAGATATTATATGTGGAGAAATAACCAGCCAGCAATTGGACGGGGTTTTTTCTTTTTCCATTTTAAGGCAGAAGCATGTAACCAGGCTGGCCTCAGATGTCTGTGTAACTGAGGATACCTTGAACCTCT
>NW_008327548.1:0-241 GCF_000622305.1 Nannospalax galili
TAGATAGGCTGACTAGATTCACCGGATGGACAAGTACTGGGGAATGGCTGTGGGTGCCGACAACACAGTGGACAGTAGCAGGATGACAGAGTATAAGGGCTGTAGTGGGGGGAGGGAGGCTATGAGAGGGTACCACCTGGGAAGTGAGTGTATAGATGAATAAGATGATTTGGGATGTTCTGTGTGATATGCACACAAAAAAATCAACAAAATTTAAAAAATGAATTATATTTGAGGAGGA
>NW_008327549.1:0-498 GCF_000622305.1 Nannospalax galili
TCAATATAAAAACTGAAACACAGAAACTGCTAGAAGTAAACATAGGCAGCACCCTTCAAGGTGTAGGCATAGGAAAGAACTTTTTATTTTATGTGTATGAGCATATTACTTGCATGGAGGTAGGTGCATTCATGTCGTGAAATGCCCATAGATGTCAGAAGAAGATGTTAGATCCCCTGGAACTGGAGTTATGAATGGTTGTTGGCTGCCATGTGGGTGCTGGGAACTGAACCTGGGTCCTCTGTAAGAGCAGCCAGTGCTCTTAACCACTGAGCCATCTCTTCAGCCACACCCCTCCTTTTTTTTTTGAGACAGTTTTACTATGTAGCCCTGAGTGGCCTGAAACACTATGTAGTTCATATTGGCCTCTAATTTACAGAGATCCACCAGCCTCTGAGTCACCATGCCCAGCCTAACTATCTTATTTTACTTTTAAAATTAGCTTATCACGGGCTGGTGAGATGACTCAGTGGGTAAAGGCAGTTGCCTTCAAGCTTG
>NW_008327550.1:0-638 GCF_000622305.1 Nannospalax galili
TGTTAAAACCCATTTCCTACGAATTGTATGCAAAAGAGTATTGCCATCATTATCGCTCTCTTTCCTTTTGATAAATTCATGTCACCTGTGTATCTAAGTGCTTGCTTTCTATAGAACAAACAGCAGTTCTAACAATGCCTTTATAACAGTGAAAATGAATGAACAGAAGCATTTTGTGTTAATACCCATTTCCTAAGAATTTTATGCAAAGAGTAGTGCCATCAGTGTCAGTCTTTTTGCTTTAGTAAAATATTTATCGCTTGTGTATCTGTTTTCTTTCTGTAGAAAGAACAGTAGTTCTATGTGTTTACTACAGTGAAAAACAATGAACAGAAGCATTTTTTGCTAAAACCCGTTTCCTAAAAATTGTATGCAAAAGAGTATTGCCATGAGTGTCAGTCTATTTCCTTTAGGTGATTATGTGTCGCGTGTGTATCTGACTGCTTGCTTTATTTATAAAAAACAGTAGTTCTAACAATGTCTTTATAACAGTGAAAATGAATGAACAGAAGCATTTAGTGTTAAACCTGTTTCCTACGAATTCTATGCAAAAGAGTATAGCCATCACTGTCAGTCTCTTTGCTTTAGAAAAATATGTGTCCCTTGTGTATCTAAGTGCTTGCTTTCTGTAGAAAGAA
>NW_008327550.1:705-835 GCF_000622305.1 Nannospalax galili
ATTGTATACTAAAGAGTATCGCCATTGGTGTCAGTCTCTGTGCTCCAGAAACGTATGTGTTTCTTGTGTATCTAAGTGCTTGTTTCTTGTAGAAACATCCGTAGGTCTAACAATGTGTTTGCTACAGTGA
>NW_008327551.1:0-547 GCF_000622305.1 Nannospalax galili
CTTTGACAAACAGACTTGCTTACCTTTGATGCAGTCACTTGTTGTTTGTGGGAAACGCTTTCTAGTTACTATCCCAAGATGTAGTAAGTCAAGTCACCTTGGTGACTGGATTGTTTAGGATATCACCTTCCTCCTTGTGAAAATGGAAGCCGCTAATGGTTCAATGTTCTCAAACTGGAGTCACACGACATGAGGCAAATTCACTCCTCATGTCCTCTCTTGTCAATCAAATGCTAAATTTTGGTGGCTGGGTCAACCCAGGAGAGGTGTTCTGTCAGATTAGATTCAGAGCATGTGAGTGGGAAATGAACCGTCAAGCTTGTGTGCACTCTGTGAACCATGCGTTCCGTTTAGAGTGCAGAGTAACGTAAGCAGGAGGGAGATTCTTCCAATGACTAAGAAAACAGTATCAGCCACGCCCCACTGTAAAAGTAGCGGAGATGATTAAGGTACTGACTTTTAAAGAGAATACCACTCTCTCTCACCATATAATGATGCCAGAGGATCCATTTGGAAGAGGCCCAGATGAAATATGCAAGAAAACCAG
>NW_008327552.1:0-253 GCF_000622305.1 Nannospalax galili
AGAATTAGACTGATGATAACATGTGCAGAAGTTCAATTTATTTTTTTACCCGAAAAACAAAAAAAGAAAGAAAACAACCATTTGTGGTTTCTCAACTCAGGTCAATGAAGCCTGCAAACATGGTCTGAAGATAAGGCGGCAGCAGCAGGCACTCAGGCAGCATCTACAGTAGTGCTCATTAGGAGAACTCTTTGCGATGATAGACCTGCTCTGCCCCAATGTGAACTCTAATTACTTGAAATACATCTAGTCT
>NW_008327553.1:0-911 GCF_000622305.1 Nannospalax galili
GGTAGATATATCTTTCCAGGTTACTCAATGTAGTTCAGAGGATTCACAAGTAGGTAAGATTGTTGATTTGTTTTTCTAATCTCATACATACCACCTTCCAGCACTGTGGATGATAGTCACTAGAGATGTGGGTTTGAAGTCAGTACCAGATTGATTTCTCCCTATTTGTTCTATAGTTCACGTACGTAATATCTTCAACAATAGTACCTTGCCATGTAATTCTGCTTGGTAACCAAAGGCAGTGACCATTGCCAATATTGTAAAAGGCCACTGATAAACAGCTTTTAGAGAGGAAGTTCATTCTTACCTTGAGGTTTGATTTTATTCCTGATTTCAATGGGAGTGTTTTCAGTTTCTCTCTACATTTAATATGATTCTACATTTAATATGTTTCTCTCTACATTTAATATGATTCTGCCTGTGGGACTGTTTTGTGATACCTTTATTATATTGAGTTATGGCCACTGTATCCCTGGTTTTAGGTGACTTCTATTAGGAATGGATGTTGGATTATGTAAAAGGCTTCTTCTGCAACTGAGATGATCATATTATTTCTGTCCATTGTCTGTTTATGTCGTGCATTATTTTTACATATATTTATGAGTTAGTTAATTGCCAAAATGTCATGCAACACACCACACACACACACACACACATACACACATTCAAATCAATGTTAGAATCATTTATGTTGCTATTGGTTTCACTAACCCCAGAGGTCTCCTATTTCATTACATTATTCCCACAACTGTTATTCACTAACATGATATCCGATACATTGAAGTCTCTGAGAATCTACACTACATCATGAACCTCTCTCTAGAGAGAGAACAAACTGGGTGAAAAAATTGTAAACATTTCCCACCCAAATGGATCTATAGAAAATGGACTACCATTGCATTTATGTTATT
>NW_008327554.1:0-340 GCF_000622305.1 Nannospalax galili
CCTATTCAGTGACTCTGCAAGCTCTTGTTCTCTGCACTTTGGCCAGCTGTGTATTAGGAAACCTCTGGTGAGAGTTTAGAGATGAATTAATAAATGGGTATAGCAATAAGTTATTAGGAGTCAGCTTATTTTTTATTTTGTAAAACATTTTAAAACTACACTTAATTAATTAATTAATGTTTTACTTGTATGAGTGTTATGCCTGCGTGCATGCAAGTGCACCCATGACTTGCAGTGCCCACAGAGACCAGAAGAGGGTATCAGATCCATTTGATGGTTGTTAGGTGCTATGTGGGTGCTGGGATTCGAACCTGTGTCCTCTGCAAGAGCAACCAGTGCT
>NW_008327555.1:0-312 GCF_000622305.1 Nannospalax galili
TTGTGTATATGTGTGCAGTCTGTGTGTGTGTGTGTGTGTGTGTGTGTGTGTATGTGTGTGTATCTATTTGGCATTGGTGTGCCACAGCACATGTAGAACTCAGGGGGCAATCTGTAAGAGTTGGTTCTCTCCGTCCACCATGGGGACTCTGGGGGTCAAACTCAAGGCATCAGGCTTGGCACCCAAGTTCCCTTACCCCTGAGCCATCCCACTATTTTTTCCTTTCGCAGAGGTGGTGAGAGCATTCACATCTTCAAACACGCCCCGGAGGTGGGCACTGCTGTTTCCTCTCAAAACCTGCCTTCAGTGACC
>NW_008327556.1:0-271 GCF_000622305.1 Nannospalax galili
TGAACACACATACACATAGACACATATATACAGACATACACACAAACACATGCACACAAATACACAGACACACATGCACAAACATGTGTACACCACACCACACACATACATACAAACACATGCACACATAGACACACACTCATGCACACATACACACACAGGCATGGACAAACACATGTACACACATACACATAGACACATACAAATATATGCACACACATACACATACACAAACACATATACACACATACACACAAACAGATCCACACAA
>NW_008327557.1:0-398 GCF_000622305.1 Nannospalax galili
TGAGCTGAGTCACTTGTCTTGAGCTGTAACACTAAATCCTGTGATCCAGTCACCCCGGGGGGGCTATTCCTCCGTCACAACTCAGGGACACCCTGGCTTTCGCCGTTCCTCGTATGCTTCCCGTGTGGTCCAAGTGGCCAGTGGACCTCACACCCTGAGGAAGGTATATGGGTGAAATAGGGACAGGATCGACTGAGTAGACCTCAGTAGAAGAGGAGCTTTCACTGCCCAGGAGTGTGCGCTGGGACCCTGAGAGCCCAGTGCGTCCACGCCTATATCTGGCGCCACAACGTGGAGCCTCTGAACCTCGTGGGACCCTCTCACAACGTGGAGCTTAGCCTCTGAAGTTCGTGCCAGCTAGGAGCTGGTGCCCCACAGAAACGCAAAGGATCCGTGAG
>NW_008327558.1:0-663 GCF_000622305.1 Nannospalax galili
CAATGAGGCACAGCTAAGAGAGCTCTGCAATGATGTCCTTGTCTCTTTTTGGAAAAGTTCCTGATCAGTTCTTCACAGGCAGAGGGCAAAGCCATTTGTTTGAAGCTGAATGAAACTACCATCCTACCTTGACTGATTGCTGTTGGCTATGACAAGACAGAGATTGCAACCAACATATACTATAGATTGGGCTGACCCTTGACTTCTCTGTATTCTATCATGAGATTTTGAATTCCCCAGAGGAAATCAACAGTTTTGCTACTAACTTTTATATGCTTAGGTGGCATATAAAACCAGAGAGAAATGTATTACTTCAAAAGCCTGCTGAACAATGTACATACAATCTGTGTACGTGAATGCATGTGTGTAGCTGAAGGCTGTATAACAAGAAACACAGTCCAGACAGGAGAAACCTCCCTTTGAGTTGTTGGTCAAGGTAGTCCAAGAGACTCCTTAAATAACACAGGCTATTGCCTAGACTTGAAGGTAAGACCCTATTTCTAATGGCAGGACATACTTTGGACATAGGATTTGAAGCAATCAAGCTGGAACTGACCGGGAAGCCTATAAGAACTATATAAAACTAGTTCTTATAGTTTTGGAGGATACTATACAAACTGCTAAAGAAGAAAACCAATCAGTGGTCCAACTCCAGCAGTAAAG
>NW_008327558.1:1827-5575 GCF_000622305.1 Nannospalax galili
TATATATATATCTTGAGTTAGAAATACATGACCTTTGATAGAGAATGAAGTAGATTAGTAAAGCAAATAATACTATATATTAAAATATGTAAAAAATCAAATGACCTTGTGGCTTCTGGAGAGGGGAATATTGATTGACAAAAGGTCATATGTTCCATTTAAACTTGGTGGCCATGTAGTTAGGAAAGGCTGCATGGTCTTCCTGAATCTGCTCAGTGTCTAAGAAACCCTGCTCCTGCTCTCTTTGCTTTCCTTCATCCTTTTCCTGAAGCACATCTCTCCTTGGTTGAGATTGTATTTATCTTCCTCAAAATCCAATTCTGAATGGTCTGTCACTATTTGCCTTTAAAATCCTCCCTCTTCCTCTCTTTTTAATAATGATAGAACTGTTATTCCCAAAGCTCACAGCCTACTTGTTCTAGTTTGCTTTCAATTGCTGTGACATAACACTGACCAATATCAACTTGGGGAGAAAAGGCTTTATTTTATCTTACATCTCCTGGGTCACAGTTCGTTATTGAGGGAGCCCAAGGTAGGAACTCAAGGCAGGAACCTGGAGGCAGGAGCTGAAGCACAGGCCGTGGAGGAACATTGCTTATTGGCTTTCTCCCATGACCCATGCTCAGCCTGCTTTCTTATGCAGTACAGAACAGCCTGCCCAGAGTTCACACTGCCCACATTGGTCTCAGGTGCTTTCTCTTCCTCCTTAAGCTTTCTTAGTCTGCTTTATACATTAAATAGCCTTTATGTCCGTGCCAGAAGTTTTAATGCTACCCTCAAGCTCATGACAGAATATTAAGCCCCAATGTTGGCATATTGGGCCTCTGAGTAGTGATTAGAACAAAAGGAAGATACTTCATGAATGACTTACGCCCTTGAGACAGAGACAGGAGAGCAATCTCTTACCCCTTGTTCAATATGTGATTACTTAGAGAGGTCAGTCATCTGCAAGGAAGAGTCCCACCAGACACCAGTTCACCAGCATCTTGATCTTGGACACTGCCTCCAAACATGTGAGAAATAAATTTGTTATTTATAAGCTACAAAGCCTACCTTATCTTGTTATAACTGCTCAAACTGAGGGACTAGCCCATTACTCTGGATTAGCTAGCTCTGTATTCCGTGTTGATTAAAACATGACTGTGGGGACTTGAGTTTCTGTACTTGGAGCTTTGCTATAGTCACTCTGCACATCCTGACTGCATTACTACTGCTCTCTTCCACTTGTGAAAATACAACTTCAGAGATTCCTCACTTCTGATGCCTTTTGAAAGTGGTGGGCCTGAAACTGGTTTCTGGGGCAGAGATATAAAAGTGACTCCTGCCTTCAGGGCATAAAACATGGCTGATGTGATCATTGACTTACCACACCTAGAAGTTCTGTACTCTTCACTTAGTTCTTTAACTTATTAATGAAACTTCCAATCCCGTAAGCATATCATAAGAATCATCGGTCCAGTTCCCATTGTTTAATTAACATATTTTGTTTAGGAATTCCTGGTGAATTTTTATGCCTTGATTTCCATGTTTTAATTCCAATTGTTAGAAAACTTATGTAATGTATAGAAACTGAAGTATATATCGCCAATGTATTGATTAATTATTAATATTAAATACTCATTAATACCAAACTGGCTATGATACAATTTGAAAAACCAAAAATTTTTATTTCATGATTCTTCATGGGTTTTTATAAAATCCACAAGAACCACATAGGATACTATATGATCTAACACAAAAATTACACAGCCCTTTACTATCTTTGAACATAATAACCATGTATCATTTTTTTCACCTCTGTTCCAATTTGGCCTCAAAATAACAGATGCTATAAGTTTAGGATATACATCAAGTAGGACCCTGAGATTTAAAACAAAAGTAGGGAAAATAATTATATTTTCTAAGAACTGTAATTAAGCTCATATAAATCAATCATCTTGACGTAACCAATGTACCTTGGAGTAATGTGAAGAGTTGTGACTTCTCTGCACCTTGTTACTCCTGATAGTTCCCATGGAGCAAAGCTTTCCATCTAGTCAACTTCAAGGTAGTTGGGGTAGGAGGAAATCCAATAAATTTAAGGGAAATGACTGTGGCCTGGTTGGTGACAACTTGTGTCAGAGGCCAAGATGTGCTGGATAGCTTTAGTGTTAACTTGAGACACCTGGGTTGAGGGAGCCTCAGTTGGGGGATTTCCTCTATTGGACTGGCCTGTGGCCATGTCTGTGGGACATCTTCTTGATGAGTGATGTGGGAGGGCCCAGCCCACTGTGGGTGGTGCCACCCCTGGGCAGGTGGGCCTGTATTGTATAAGAAAGCAAGCTGAACAGGGGCCAGGGGAGCAAGCCAGTAAGCAGCATTCTTCCATGGCCTGTGCTCCAGCTCCTGCTTACAGGTTCCTGACCTGAGTTCCTACCTTGGGCTCCCGGATGAACTGTGACCTGGAAGATGTAAGATAAATAAACCTTTTCCTCACCAAGTTAGTAGTGGTCAGAGTGTTTTGTCACAGCAATGGAGAGTCAAACTAGGACAGTAGATAATCATGCACATAATTCCAATATAGCAATCCTGTCATTCTCTTCTTTCTCATCCCATATATTAGCTTCAAAATCCTCATCTGCATTTCTGTAAGCCAATTTTGGAAGCAACTGGAAGAATTCCTTGTGCCTCTGAACACTGACCTTGTCATGACTGGTGACAAACTTGCCTCTCTTCCCATGGATGCATTAAGATGGACCTAAAGTCAATGTTTTGTATGCATGGGTTCTACATCTGTAGTTTAGTCAACTGTACTAGTTAGTGAGCCTACTCTCACTATGAGGAAGTCACTGAGATAATTAAAGTACAAAGTCCAAAGGTTTGTTTTGTCTTGTAGTTTTGGAGGCTTCTGTTCATGATGGAGTATTCCTGTTTGGGGGCTATGAGGACTATCCTGCAACATCAGAGAGAAGAATGTGATTTGGAGGAATAAATTTAGTCAACTGTACTAGTTAGTGAGCCTGCTCTCACTATGAGGAAGTCACTGAGAGGCTTCTGTTCATGATGGAGTATTCCTGTTTGGGGGTTATGAGGACTATCCTGCAACATCAGAGAGAAGAATGTGATTTGGAGGAATAAACTGATCATTTCTTGTCCAGGAACCAAAATAAGAAATAAAGGGGCCAGAATCCCACACCACACTTCAAAGATGATATATGTCTTTATATGTAAGCCCTCAAAAAGCACCCCACCACCTAAAGGTTCTACTCTGTAGCTCCACCCTGAGGAACACAGCTTTACACACAGGCCTTGCTTTAGAGGATAATTGCTTAAACAAAAAAAAGAGTGTTGTAAACAAAAAACATCTTTTAGAAATGCATTTGTATTGAACACAACCAACCATTCTTAATGTTTACTAAACAAAATATCCTAAAAATAATTTATATAGCATTGCATCATATTATAAGTGCATTATAAGTGATCTAGAGATAAATGATAGCAAAGGGAAATGTGCTAAAGTAATATACAAGTTCTTTGCCATTTCACAGAATAGCTTTGAGTGTTCGCAGGCTTTGGAATCTGTGGAAGGCTCATGAAGCCAGCCCTCCATGGACCCCAAGTGGTGACTGGCATTTGGCTCAATGTCATGCAGCCTTTATTTCCACTGTTCAGGTGCCAGGCATTTATGATTATTTACAGGTGTGAATAAATGAATATATAATTGTGCTTGTACAGTGAACTATAAGGATTATTCAAGGGATTTCCAAAT
>NW_008327558.1:5950-6249 GCF_000622305.1 Nannospalax galili
CCACTTTTCAGGAAACTTGCAAAATGAAATCCTAAGCACATAACTTATAATCAATGTCAAGACTTATCCAGATCTGCTAATTTCCTGTAATGCTCTCAGAATACTGGAGAAAAACAATTGACAGCAACAAAACTATTTGCAGATCAGTACTGTTGTCTTGATCATCTACAACAAAGTTCAGCACAGGCTGCCCATGTTCATAAAAGAGGCTTGCTAGTCAGGCCCAGGTGGGGACCTGCTCCCACACAGTTACAGCACCACCCTCCTGGACAGGGCAAGGGCCTTTTGTTCTTGAATAT
>NW_008327558.1:6301-10127 GCF_000622305.1 Nannospalax galili
GGGACAAGATTGTTAGAATAACAAAAAATCAAGATGTTTTTCTGAAACCATTTTAAGCAAACCATAAAGAATTTTGTATTAGGAAACTCTTTAAACAGACATACATTAGAAAACTCCTTAAAGAGACTGTTTTCTCAATTTTTGTGTCTTTATTTCTCCTATTTTATATATCGACTTCAGGTTGTTACAGGAACCTAAGGTATGGTGCCTGCCACAGATATCAGGTACCCAAGAAATTCATGTGGAGAAATTTGGAAATTTTTACTTATGCTGGGGTTCCAATGAGCTAATGCTCTGAAGTTCTGGGGCTCCAACCCACAGATTCTCACAATATATACATTTCCTCACATCATTTTATAAGTGTTACAACACTGATGGATTTAAGTTACAATCTACATGGTTATCAACACAGATTTATGTGTCTTTTTTAAGTAAATAATTGAGAATTTCATACATGAATGTAAGGTATTTTGATCAAATCCATGCCCACTCCCTCCCCTCCAACTCCTCCTATATCTCCCCATCACTTTTTTTCTGAGCACTTCATGTACTCTTTCTTCTACTTTATTTTTTTTTAATGGGGCTTTTGGCTACTCTAACATTCCCCCCTCTGAAGAGGTAACCGTAAAATCTTTAAGGATTAGATAAAAGATCCCAAATATTTTTGACATTTTTGGCCTTTGGAATAGAGTATGTTGTTAAGATGCCCAAGGACATTGTGAATTTTAGCCAGGAAACTGGCTACTTTTCTTTGGGGTCTTTTTACCATAACTCCCTAGTCAATTTCTACCTCCTATTCTTATCACACTATGGTCTGAAGTGGTTACCCAAATTGCCAATAGGGAATCAGGATGCAGACCACTCTGGCTTGTTCCACACTAAACAGGGATGCAGGGTGAGGCAATTGGAGCACCCCTTCAGTGGGTCTATCTAAAAGACTCCTGAGTTGCATAACTCCAATCTCTAGGGGGAAAAGAAAATCCTTGAATCATGAATGGGAGATGTGAAGGAGAAGTAAAGGCAAGAGTAATTAGCATTACGAGTTCTAGGCAAGGAGCTAGAAAAAAAGTCAGAACAAGGCAATTTTCAAATGTTCGTATGAAACTCCATTGGAGTTTCTTGACAAAGGCTTCCAAAAGCATCCTTCTATTGGGTTCCTCCTCACTTTTCTTTTGTCTGCCAAAGCTGGACTGGAGAGTGATGGATTCAGGATTTGCTTTCAGGTATTTTGATATCTGTTGGACTGGTTAGAATCAGTGTCAGTTCCCTCTCAAAGGCTTCTAGATAGGAGGAAAAAACAAATTTATCCATCATTTGAGAACAATAGCAGGTTGTTTCCCTCAGTACAGGTGGGCACTACAGTATTGGAGACCAAGATTTGAATTCTTCCATCTGAGCAGCACCTTCTGGTTAAGAACAAAGTCATCAATGAGAAATAATTGTCTAAATAACTTTTTATATAGGCTTAAGCCTAATGTCTGCAAAGTGTAATCTCTTGAAAGCTTAAAGAAATATACCGATGACTTTGCTCTTTGGTTATACTTTCCTTTTGGATATTTAATACAGTTGGCCCAAATAAATCAATTTAATTTTACACTTAAGGTCGTTTGAGGATCTGTTCCTCAGGAGTCAAAAGGGCTTGGGAGGAGCCCCTGGTTCCTTTCTTTTACCAGTTCTATCTATGTGAAGATAAGTCAAAGGTCCTGCTCCACCATGTCTGGCTTCACTTGGAAGCATGCATGAGATGTTTCCTCTGAGTTGACCCTCCTCTTTGTAGACTGGACACTGGTTCAAGTTCATCTCCTGAGGTTTTTGTGTCCTCCACGAACAAGAGGACAGATGACTCACCACCATTAGAGGACCTTTTCAGAGATGTTCCATAATCTCCTGGAACTTAGTCAACATTGGAGGGCAAAGGGCAAAAACTGTCCTTTAAGTCCCTCTGACCACATTAGTATAGGCCTCAAAGTATGGCTATTAAACATCCAATAAGGATAGTTCCACCAGTCTGGTACTTTTAATTATCATGTGCTATGTAGATAAGGCTTGGGTAAAAAAACAAACAAAAATTCTCAGATAAACCTTGAGTAGATATATATTTTGTTCTTTAAACTAGTTGACTAAACTATGACCATAGAAATTTTAAGATTATTGTGTATATTATTTTTCTCATCCTTTATATATCATAAGAAACCTACACAAACCTTCATCACTTTCTTAGGCTTTCTCATTTTTTTCTGTCTATTTTGTAAAATATCTCTATTCCCATATATGTTTAACATGTTTTACATTCTCATTTTCTTTTTAAAAATAATTATGAGACATAATAGCATTAACAAATAAATTTTCTATCTGTTGTGAGACTTCTTTTCCTGGGGATGCTAAGCAATGCTTATTCCCTTTTAAGGTTCAGTGTCAAGCCAATGCTTGATTAAAGTTTGCTGGGGAACCAATGAACTTATTGAGCTTACTTACGGAGATGACTGAGGGGTTGCTGAAGTGTATGTATGACCTGAGGGTATGCACCCTGGAAAGCCTTTATCCAGCATGGGTCATGCCTTCTCTTTCTAGCCTTCCCCAGATTGTATACTTTAGCCCTCTCCAAATCCAGGAGGCCATGTGTTATTAGGGTCAAATTGTATACAGTTATCTGGGAAGAGTGGCTGCATAATCCAGTGAAAGGTCCAATGACCCTGCCTGGCCCTCTTTTAATGAGAGAGCACAACCATCAACAATCCCAACTGTGATGATGTTTAGCAATCAGGCTCAACTGAAGTCATGATGATGGTAGATATTTCATGCAGAAGGGACTGCTTTATAGCATCATCTTATTAAAAGGGCTGGAATTTAAAAGGATTTCGTGCTAGGATCCACATCTGAGGGAGAATATACATCGTTTGTTTTTCTGAGTCTGTGTTACTTAACTTAGTATAACAGTTTCTAGATCCATCCATTTACCTGAAAATTTCATTATTTCATCTTTCTTTACTGCTGAGTAAAACTCCATCATATATATACCACATTTTGATTATCAACTCATCAGTTGAGGGGCACTTAGGTTGCTTCCATCTCTTAGCTATTGTGAAAAGAGCAGCAACAAACATCGTTGTACAAGTGTCTCTATAATAGGATGAGTCCTTTGGGTATATGCCAAGGAGTGGTATAACTGGGTCATATGTTAGGTTCATTTTTAGCTTTTTAAGATTTCTCCATGCTGTTTTCTGTGGAGTTTGCATGAGTTTGCAATCCCGCTAGCAGTGAATGAGTGCTCCCCTTTCTCCAAATCCACAACAGCATTTGGTATCATTTGTTCTCTTGATCTTAGCCAGTCTGATGGGGTAAGATGAAATCTTAAAGTGGTTTTAATTTGCATTTCCCTAATTACTAGTGATGTTGAACACCTTTTAAGATGTTTCTTAGTCGTCTTAATTTTTCTTCTGAGAACTCTCTGCTCAGCTCCTTTAACCCATCTTTTAATTTGGTTTCTTCCTTTCTTGATTCTTTTTTTTTGAGTTCATTATATATTCTGGATGTTAAACCTCTGTCAGATGTGTTGCTGGTGAAGATTTTCTCCCACTCTGTGGGTTTTCTCTTCACTTCCCTGGTTGCTCCTTTGATGTACAGAAGCTTTTAAGTTTAATGAGGTCCCATTTGTTGATTCTTGACCTTGTTTCTCAAGCAATTGATGTCTGGTCTAGAAAATCCTTTCCTATGCCTATATCTTTTAGGTTTTTGCCAATAATTTCTTCTAACAATTTCAGGGTTTCAGGCTTTACATTGAGGTCTTTGATCCATTTGGAATTGACTTTTGTGTACGGTGAAAGAT
>NW_008327558.1:10575-12554 GCF_000622305.1 Nannospalax galili
AAAATTTTCATTGTAGAGATCTTTGGTGTCTTTGGTCAGATCTATTCCAAGATTTTTTTTTTGCAGCAATTGTGAATGGGAGCATTTCTCTGTATTCTTTCTCCAATTACTTGTTATTGGTGTATAGAAAGGCTGCTGATTTTTGCCGATTGATTTTTTAACCTGTGTCGAACGCCCCCCAAGCCCACCAGGCTTGGGTCTTCAACAAGGACACTCAGGCAAATGTCTGAAGTTATGCGAGGAATTTGTTAAAGGGACAGCAGGTACAGAGAGGGGAGTGCTCTCTAGAAGGAAGAATCTACTGAGGGGTCCCACAGGTCCTTTTTATCTGGCCTGGAGTTTGGGTTACCTAGGTGAATTTTCCTAACAGACACAAAAGTGTTCCTATGGATACCGCGCTGCAGCTTCCGGTGCCGGCAGACCCAACCGAAACTAACTTTCTAGAAGACCTGATTTATCATACAGGTAGGTGCAGCCTGTCAGCTCTGACCACTGAAGCAGAGAGCTCAGAAACTCTTAAAGTGACACTGTTCTAATTTCCAAAGTTTGTGGCAAGCATGGCTCCCGACAAACCTGCCATTATACTGAAAGGCTTGCTCAATTCTAGGAGTTTTCTGTTTGAACTTTTGAAATCTCTTAGGTATAGTATTATATCATCTGCAAAAAGTGATAATTTGACCTCTTTGACAAACCTGCCATTATACTGAAAGGCTTGCTCAATTCTTGGAGTTTTCTCTTTGAACTTTTGAAATCTCTTTGGTATAGTATTATATCATCTGCAAAAAGTGATAATTTGACCTCTTTTTTTCCAATTAATATCGTCCTTTAATTTCCTTCTCCTGTCTTATTGCTCCAGCCAGAGTTTTAAGCACTATGTTGAAAAGGAGTGGAGATAGTGGACATTCTGGTCTGGTTCCTGATTTCAGTGGAAATGCTTCCAGTTTTTCTTCATTTAGAATGACGGTGGCTGTGGGTTTGTTGTATATAGCGTTAATTCTGTATCTATTGAGATGACAATGTGGTTTTTCTCTTTGAGTCCATTTATATGATTAATGACATTTATTGATTTGAGTATCCTGAACCATCCCTGCATCTCTGGGATAAAGCCTACCTGATCATGGTGAATGACCTTTTTGACGTGTGTCTGTATGCGGTTTGCAAGTATTTTGTTGAGAATTTTTGCATCTATGTTCATTAATGATATGGGTCTATAGTTTTCTTTATTGGTTGTGCCTTTATTGGTTTGGGTATTAGAGTGATGCTAGCTTCATAGAAGGAATTTGGGAGTTCTCCCTCTGTTTCTATCATTTTGAATAATTTAAGTAGTATTGGTTGGAGGTCTTCTTTAAATGTCTGGTAGAATTCTGCTGTAAATCCATCTGGGCCTGGGCCTTTTTTAGTTGGGAGGCTTTGTATTACTGTTTCAATTTCCTTATATATTATGGGTCCCTTTAAACTTTTGATCTCAGCATCCTGGGCTGCACAGCCTCCAGCGTCCTGGTGCCAGCACCATCCTGGATAAGTCCAGCATTCCCACCGCAACTTGACAGCCCCAGCCTCTTTCACCCTCCCAGCACCCCCACCCATCTCTCCTCCTAGTCTAGCTACATGCCCATTTCTTGTCTTCACACCCCAGACACCAAGGCTAACCTCTCAGACCAGTGCCATCACTGCTTCCTGATCCTTTGCATCTGGAGAAACTCAGTTCCTCCTTGAGTTCCCCGGGAACCCTCTGGGCCTAGTCCCACCCTCACCTCCCTTTATTTCCCAGGATGGCACAGGCACCAGCTTCCTGAGACCAGCATCTTTCCTGGACCCAGTCCCAGGCCACCCAGCCCCCAAATTCCTGAGGGCAGCATCTTTCCTGGAGGGACCCAGACCTTAGCAGAAAGCGTGAGAACATCTGAGCCTCATCTCACTTAGGTCTTTGTGGGAACTTCTGAAGACAAAAGCAATTAGGCCACTCCAATATAAAATCA
>NW_008327558.1:12581-15740 GCF_000622305.1 Nannospalax galili
TCATACCAAACAAGTAACCACAAAGGCACATTAAGTTTACAAAAAGAAGCAGATCTAAATTCAATAAAGGAAGGCTTGAGTCTCACACAAGAATCAGAAACTACAAAAGAAATCCACATCAAGGTCACAGCCAAAAAATAATAACATGAAAACCCCAAATAATATACACCCACCAAGTACTAACAGTTCTGTAAAGGAGTACAATGAGAACTCCCTAGAGATAACACAGGACATGGAACTCAAAAGAGCAATTATAAACATGATAAAAGAATTCAGCAAATTTACAGAACACAGAACCAAATTAAAGAACTGAATTAAGATAGGCATAAACTTCTGAATGAATTCAGAAAAGGGTTAGAAATATTGAAGCATACTCAGTCTGAAATGAAGAAGGAAGTGAAACATTCAGTAAGCCAATTAGAAACAACAGCAGAAAGGCTCACCAATAGGATGAATGAAATGGAAAACAGAATATCAACACTGGAAGACAAAGTGGACAAATTAGACCACTCAAGCAAAGATTATGAAAAATTTAAGAAAACACAAGAATGTAATATGCAAGAATTGTGTGACATCATAAAAGAAAACAAATTTACAAATCATAGGCATACAGGAAGGAGAAGATACTCAAGATAATGGTATGGAACAGATCTTCAACAGGATTGTAGAAAAAAAAATTCCCAAAATTAAAAAAAAAGACATGCCCATACAAATAAAGAAGTGTATAGAACACCAAATACAGAAGACCATAAAAGAAACTCTCCATGGTACATCATAGTAAAAACACTAAACAGAGCAAAGAGACAATACTAAAAGCTGCAAAATAAAAACAACAAGTCACATATAAAGGAAAACCCATCAGATTACAGCTGGCTTTTCAGTACAAATTATGAAAGCCAGAAGAGCCTGGAACAAGGTATACCCAGTTCTAAATGACCACAGATAGCAACCCAGATTACCCAGCCAAAACGTCTATCAAGTTAAAGGGGAAAGAAAAATATTTCATGACATAAATAGGCTGAAAGAATTCATGTCCACAAAACCAGCCCTTCAGAGAGTTCTGGAAGGAATACAAAGAGCTGAAGAAAGGAATGACTATACACAAGGGACAGAAAGAAATTCAATGAAGGTATAACTGTGGAAATGCAGAGCTATATCAAGAAGGCACAGAAATAAAAATTACAGGATTCAATATACATCTTTCATTAATAACTTTAAATATCAATGGACTGAACTCCCCAGTCAAAAGATACAGACTAGTTGGTGGATTAAGAAAGAAAACCCATCTTTTTGTTGTCTGCAAGAAACTAATCTCACTTTCAAGGACAGGCACTATCTTAAGGTGAAAGGATGGAAAAAATATACCAAGAGAATGGTACTAAGAAAAAAGCAGGCATTGCAATTCCAATATCTGATAAAATAGCCTTTAACTAAAATTAATCATAAGAGACAAAGATGGCCACTTCATTCTGATCAAAGGAACAATAAATCAAAAAGATATTACAATCATGGACATATATTCACCAAACACTGGTGCACCCAACTTCATAAAAACCATACTACAGGAGAAATTAAGAAAGAAATAAAAGTATTACTGGACCATAAATGAAAAGGACAGTACAACACAACAAATTTTCTGGGACCCGTTGAAAGCAGTCCTTAGAGGAAAGTTTATAGCTCTAAGTGCATACATTAAAAATCAGAAGGAACACAAAGAAATGATTTAACATTGCAACTCAAGGCACTCGAGAAGCAACAATAAATGAAACCCAAACCCAGCAGAAAAGAACAAAAATCAGAGCAGAAATAATGAAATAGAAACAAAGAAAATGATACAAAGATTCAACAAATCCAAGAGCTGGGTCTTTGAGAAGATAAACAAGGTTGATAGACCGCTATCCCAGTTAACCAAAAGAAAGAAAGAGCACCTCCATATCAATAAAATCAGAGATGAAAGGTGAAACATCACAACAGACACCTAAAAGATCCAGAATATTAAAAGGGAATACTTTAAAAACCTATATGCTACTAAATTTGAAAACCTAAAAGGTATGGATGGGTACTTAAAAGCATGAGAACCACCAAGACTAAACCAAGAAGAGATTAACAGCTTAAACAGACCCATGACATGTAAGGAAATTGAAACAGTAATACAAAACAAATAAACAAACAAACAAAACCAGGACCAGATGGATTTACAGCAGTATTCTACATCCAATATTACTTAATTTATTCAAAAAGATGGAAATAGAGGGAGAGCTTACAAGTTCCTTCTATGAAGACAGCATCATTCTAATACCAAAGCCAGGTAAAGATACAACCAAAAAAGAAAACAATAGACCCATATCCTTAATGAACATAGATGCAAAAATTCTCAACAAGATACTTGCAAACGATATACAGACACGCATCAAAAATATCATCCACCATGATCAAGTTGGCTTTATTGAGAGATGCAGGAATGATTCAATACATGTAAATCAATAAACATCATAAATCATATGAATGGGCTCAAAGACAAGAACCACATGGTCATCTCAATAGATGCAGAGAAGGCCCTTGACAAAATTCAGCAAGCTTTTATGTTCAAAGTCTTTGAGGGAATTGACTGGAGGGAACATATCCCAACATAATTAAAGCCATATATAACAAACCCACAGCCAACATCATTTCAAATGGAGAAAAACTGGAAGCATTCCCATTGAAATCAGGAACCAGACAAGGCTGTCCACTATCTCCACTCTTTAACATAGTGCTTGAAACTCTTGCAAGAGCAATAAGACAAGAGGGAGAAATTAAAAGAGAAATAATTGGAAAAGAAGAGATCAAATTATCCTTTTTGGAGATAATATGATATTATAGCTAAGAGACACCAAAAATTCCACCAGAAAACTCCTAGAAATTATTAACACATTCAGTAAAGTGGCAGGATACAAGATTAAACCTACAAAAGTCTTTAGCTTTCTATACACCAATAACAAGCAATCAGAGAAAGAGTACATGGAAACACTCTCCTTCACAATAGCTTAAAGAAAAAAATCTCAGAATAAACCTGACCAAAGACATTAAAGACCCCTACAATAAAAAATAATATTTTTTGGTCTTTTTGAGACAGGGTCTCCCCATAGCCCCAGCTGTCCTGGAACTCACTGTGTAAAC
>NW_008327558.1:15823-26870 GCF_000622305.1 Nannospalax galili
AACCCGGCTACAATGAAAAATTTAAATCTTTAAAGAAAAAGATTGAGGACAACATCAGAAGATGGAAGGACATCACATGCTCATGGATTGGAAGAATTAATATTGTGAAAAAGACCAGCCTATCAAAAGCAATATATAGATTCAATGCAATCCCAATTGAAATCCCCATGACATTACTCACAGAATTAGGAAATATTAACCTTAAATGCATATGGAAGCACAAAAGACCTCAAGATAGTGAAAGCAACCCTGAGTACTAACAGCAATTCTAGGGGGATTACTATACCAGATATTAAACTGTATTACAGAACTATAGTCATAAAACAACATGGTACTGGCACAAAAATAGACCCATAGACCAGGGGAATAAAATTGAGACCCCAAATATGAGTAAATTCAATTTCAGCCACCTGATATTTGATAAAGGGACCAAGAACATTCACTGAAGGAAAGACAGCATGTTCAGTAAATTGTGCTGCCAAAACTAGATCTCCACCTGTAGAAGAATGAAACTAAACCCCTATCTTTCACACTGCACAAAAGTCAACTCCAAATGGATCAAAGACATCAATGTGAAGCCTGAAACTCTGAAACTGTTAGAAGAAAACATTGGCAATAACCTACAAGATGTCGGTGTAGGAAAGGATTTTCTAAACCGGACACCAACTGCCCAGGAAACAAGGTCAAGAATGAAAAAATGGGACCATGTTAAACTAAAGAGTTTCTGTACATCAAAAAAAGCAACCAAGGAGGTGAAGAGAAAACCCACAGAATAAGAGAAAATCTTCAATAGTGACACATCTGACAGAGGTTTAACATCCAGAATATATAACAAACTCAAAAAACAAAGAATAAAGAAAGGAAGTAACCCAGTTAAAAGATGGGCTAAAGAACTGAACAGAGAGCTCTAAAAAGAAGAAATAAAAATGGCTAAGAAGCATGTTAAAAGGTGTTCAATATCACTAGTAATTAGGGAAATGCAAATTAAAACCACTTTAAGATTTCATCGTACCCCAGTCAGACTGGCTAAGATCAAGAGAACAAATGATACCAAATGCTGGTGAGGATGTGGGGAAAGGGGAACACTCATCCACTGCTGGTGGGTCTTCAAACTTGTCCAACCCCTATGGAAAGCAGTATGGAGAACTCTTAAAAAACTTCAAATGAACCTATCATTTGATCCAGTTACACCACTCCTTGGCATATACCTAAAGAACTCATCCTATTGCAGAGACACTTGTCCATCCATGTTTTTTTTTGTTTTTTTTCACAATAGCTAAGAGATGGAAGCAACTTAAGTGTCCCTTGTCTGACAAATGGATAATGAAAATGTGGTTCATTTATACAATGGAGTTTTACTCTAGAGTAAAGAAAGATGAAATAATGAAGTTCGCAGGTAAATGGATGGAACTAGAAACTGTTATACTAAGTAACACAGAGTGAGAAAAAAAATAACACATGTTCTCCCTCATATGTGGATCCTGGCACCAAATCCTTAGAAGTGAGTATGTATCCAGACATAACTACAGGAACCACGATAATGAAAAGGAACCTGGGAGATAAAAGAAAAGAAAGAATCTTAAAGAGAAGAACAGTAGAAAACAGGTGTCAATAAGGGAGATATGGATAAAAATTGGGTTATTTTAAGGGGAGGGGGGATGGAAGGAACCTAGGGAATAACGGGAAAGAAGGAGCTAAAGAGAGGTGGGACCATAGGAGAAGGGGATTATCAATGGAGAAATGGGTAAAACGGGGGCAATTTAAATAGGGAAACCATGGTGGAAGGATTAGACAATGCAAGAGATAAATAATGCCTTGCTATTTTTAAAAAACCAGAGGGAACCATATTAGGCCAACAGCCTACTGACAAATTATACATACAACCAGACCAAAGAATGTACTATATGCCTAGAAAAGGTTTATCTTAGAGCATTTGTTCTTTGCTCAAGCTCTATGTACATGGCACATGGTAATTAAAAGTACCAGACTGGTGGAACTAACCTTCTTGGATATTTAACAGCCATACTATGAGGCCTGTATTAATTTGGACAGAGGGATATAAAGGACAGTTTTTGCTTCTTTCCCTCCTAGGTCAACTAAGTTCTAGGGGACTATGAGCACCTCTGAAAATGTCCTGTAACTGTGGTGAGTCGCCTGTCCTCTTGATCAAGCAGGCCATGGAGACCCCACCAGATGGACCTGAACCAGTGTCCAGTCTACAAAGAGGAGGGTCAACACACAGGAAACATTTCCTCCATGTTTGCAAGTGAACCAGCCATGGTCGAGCAGAACCTTTGACTTAACTTCACGTAGACGGAACTGGTAAAAGAAAGTAACCGGTGGCTCCTCACAAACCCTTGTTACCACAGAGGAACAGATCTTCAAATGAACTTCAAAGTAGAAATAAATTGGTTTATCTAGGTCAATTAAAGGGTCTTAAACACCCAAAAGAAAAGTATAACGAAAGATTAATTGGGTCAATATAATTTTTTAAGAGTCCATATGTATAGCTAAAGGCTACATGACAAGAACCAATGCCAGACAGGAGATATCTTCCTTTGAGTTACTGGCCAGGGTGGCCCAAAAACTCCCAGACAGTAACCCAGCATAGAAATGGGAAAATGGCTTTATACCCATACTCAGGTACTAAGGATCCAAGTGTAACCAATTGTGACTAGTAATAATCAGATACAAAGAGATTAAAGATACATGTGCAGACATCTAAGTGTTAGTAGCATTAAAAATGTAGGAAACAGCATATTTTAAAGTGAAATAGAGATCTTCTTTATAGGTTAAAAACTCATTCAATTTTATGTCTTACAGGGTTTATACTGAGTTCAATATTGTATAACTATATTAATTCAACTATGAACCTAAAAATTTACAGCCACTTTTGAAAAAGATGTATTCTTGCTCTGGAAATTGTTACTGAATATATTAAAGCTGTAATGAAATACTTCTCCTTATCATGTTGTCATTAAATTTTTTGAAATTCCCTTAAAAATAAATAAAAAGAATGGTAATATCTTCTTGATTTAACTTTGGTGGTCCTCATGGTTTTAGATATCCATCCATTTATTTTAGATTCTCTAATTTAGTAGAGTATATGATTTTTAAAATAGTCCCTTTTAATGGTCTGTGGTTTTTGGGTGTCTGTTGTGATGTTTCCACTTTCAGCTCTGATTTTGTTGATGTGGATTTTCTCTTTCTTTTGGTTAACTGGACTAAGGGTCTGTCTACCTTGTTTAGCTTTACAAAGAACCAGCTCTTAGATTCATTGACTCTATTGTTTTCTTTGTTTCTAGTTCATTAATTTCTGCTCTGATTTTTGTTATTTCTTCTCTTCTGCTGGGTTTGTGTTTCATTTTTTCTTGCCTTTCCAGTGTCTTGAGTTGCAATGTTAAGTCATTTTTGGGCTCTTTCTAATTTTTTAATGTAGGCACTTAGAGCTATAAACTCACCTCTTAGGAGTTTTTTTGAAGTGTCCCAGATGTTCTGTTGTGTTGTACTGTCCTTTTCATTGAATTCCAGGAATTCTTTTATTTCTTTTTTTAGTTCTCCTTTGACCCACTCATTGTTTAGGAGTGTGTTGTTCAATTGCCATGAGTTTCTGAAGTGACTAGGACTTTGTCCAGTATTGATTTTGAGTGTTATTGCATTGACGTCCAATAGAATGCATAGAATTATTTCAATTTTTTTGTATTTATTGAGGTTTGTTTTGTGGCCCAGTATGTGGTCAATTTTTTTTTAAAGTTCCATAGGGTGCTGAGTAGAAAGTATATTCTTTGGTGCTTGGCTGGAATATTCAAAAGATGTGTTAGGTCCATTTGATGTATGGTATTATTCAATTCAGATGTCTCTCTGTTTTTTCTTTGTCCAGTTGACCTAATGGAGGCAGTGGGGTATTGAAGTATCCTGCTGTTACTGAGTTGGTGTTAATCTGTGCCTTAAAGTCCTGTACTGTTGTTTTTATGTATTTGGGTGCACCAGAGTTTGATGGATATATGTTAAGGATTGTAATATCTTCTTGGTTAACTGTTCCTTTGAACAGCATGAAGTGACCCTCCTTATCTCTTCTGTTTAGTTTTACTTTGAAGTCTATTTTTTAAGAATTGCAACCCCTGCTTGTTTCTTAGTGCTCTTTCCTTGGAATATTCTTTTCCATCTTTTTACCTTAAGGTAGTGCCTGTCTTTGAAGGTGAGATGGGTTTCTTGTAGAGAGCAAAGAGATGGATTGTCTTTCTTAATCCATTCACTTAGCCTGTGTATTTTGACTGGGGAGTTCAGTCCATTGATATTTAAGGCTATGATTGAAAGATGTGTATTCTTTGATGTCATTTAGATTGCTGTATATTTTCTCTAATTTTGCATTCCCTCAATTTTACCTTTATTTATTTATTTTTTCATTGCCCCTAAAGTATAGTTGTTTCTCTCTCCATTCTCTGTATTGCCTCAATTATTTTTTGAAGGGCTAGTTTTGTGGACATGTAGTCTTTGAGGAAATTAATGCCGTGGAAGATTTTTCTTTCCCCTTCAACTATAATAGACATTTTTTCTGGGTAAAGTATTCTGGGCTGGCATCTATTGTCATGTAGAACTGGAAATTCCTTGGTCTAGGCTCTTCTTGCTTTCATAGTTTGCATTTATAAGTCAGCTGTAATTCTGATGGGCTTTTCTTTGTATGTGACTTGTTTTTCTTTTGCTGCTTTCAGTATTCTCTCTTTGTTCTGTACATTTAGTGTTTTTATTATGATATGTCATGGGGAGTTTCTTTTCTGATCCTGTCTATTTTCTGTTCTATGTGCTTCCTGTATATGTATGGGATGTCTTTCCTTTTGGAAAATTCTCTTCTATAATCCTGTTTAATACCTGGTCAACACAATTAAAATGAAATTCTTCTTCTTTCTCTATTCCTATGATCTGTATATTTGGTCTTTTCATGGTGTCCCACCATTTCTTCCATATTCCATTCCTGTTTTTTTTTTTTTAATTTTCCATAATATTTGCTTGAGTGGTCCAATTCTTCAACTTTATCCTCCAGTGTTGACATTCTGTTTTCCATTTCATTCATTCTAATGGTGAGGCTTTCCCCTCTTGTTTTAAGTTGGCTTATTGCGTTTTGCACTTCCTTCTTCATTTCTGCCTGAGTTTTCTTCAATGTTTCTATCTCTTTTGTGAATTCATTCAGAAGTTTATCCCTATCTTCTTTTAGTTCTTTGATTTGTTTGTTCATGTATTCTTTCAATTTATTGAATTCTTTGATCATGTTTATGATTGTTCTTTTAAATTCAGTGTCCTGGGTTATCTCTAGGGGTTTCTCCTTTAGAACTCTTCTACAGGATTCATGGAGTGTGGTGGGGACATAGTGTTTTGGCTTTTCATTTTATTATTCTTTTGTTGTGATTTTGGCATGTGAACTTCTTTTGTTGTTTATGATTTTGATATGAGAATTAAGTTGAAGTATGCTTCACCTTTTCAGCCTGTGTATTTTCTTAAACCTCTTTATTGGTTATGTAAAGCTGATTGGTACAGGGTTCAGGTTCTCTCCAGTTTAATTTGGAGTGAACTGATAGCCTCAGATAAGCTATTCAGGAGTACCCACGGAAGCCCAATTCATGTTCCAGTCAGGTACACTCCAGCATCCTTCACCACATGGAGGCAGGATCCGGGTGCCTCAGGATCAGCCCCTATGCCAGAGGGAGGCCAGAGGGAAGCCAGAGGAAGGCAAGAACTTGGCAATCTCTGGTGGTCTGCTGAGATCAGAACCACTACACCAATGGAAGTAGAAACCCACCATCTCAAGCTGTCTGCTAGGATCTCAGCCTTAGCCTAACAAAGCCAGATCTGTCCTGAGGCCTTGAGGGGTGCCTCAGGAAATCCCAGGTAGAGGGATGGGTATGGAACAATTAGGGGAAGCTCACCACCACATGGAGGCAGGATAAAGGGCTCTCAGGCAGTCCCCTGCATTCTCAGGCCCTCTGCCAGAGGGAGGCCAGAACTCGGCACTCTCAGGCAGTCTGCTGAGATCAGAGCCACTACAGTGATGGAGGTTGAAACCCACCCCCTCAGGCTCTCTACTAGGATCTCCAGACTTATGTGTCTAAAGACCACTGAGGAGAAATTCCTTCTGGAGTCAAAGGGTCAGGGATGTTTGCAGAAGCAGATACTGAGGGAAGGGGTTAAGACATTCTTACCAACAGAATTTAATGCAGGTAGCTTAGCAAACAAGCTAATTGCAATACAGATGTTCCACCAGATAACTGTAGTGTTCATTTTCAAGATAATTTTGAGGTCTTCTGTGTTCTCAATTTTAGTTTTGATTTCTCTTTTAGCGTATTTTTTAATAAGTATTCACAAAACCACTATAAGGTGAGTACTGTGTCCTGTCAAGTATAAAATCAGTCATAAAGTTGCTGGAGAGAGATGCCTCAGTGGTTAAGAGCACCGATTGCTCTTGCAGAGCACCTAGGTTCGATTCCCAGTACCCACATGGCAGGTAACAACCATAAGTAACTCCAGTTACTGATGGAGTGCTGGCTTCATGAGCCTTCCACAGATTCCAAAGCCTGTGAACATTCAAAGCTATTGTGTGAAGTGGCAAAGAACTTGCATATTACCTTCGCACATTTCCCTTTGCTATCATTTACCTCTAGATCACTTATGATGCACTTACAATATGATGCAATGCTATATAAATTATTTTTAAAATATTTTGTTTAGGAAATAATATTAAGAAGAAGGATTGTTTGGGTTCAATACAAATGTATTTCTAAGAGATGTTTTTTGTTTATAATACTCTTGTTTTTATTTTTAAACAATTATCCTCCAAAGCAAGGCCTGTGTGTAAAGATGTGGTCCCTGGGATGCAGCTGCGGAGTGAAACCTTTAGGTGGTGGGGTGCTCTTTGAGGGCTTACATATAAAAACATACATCATCTTTGAAGTGTGCTGTTGTATTTTTTTTTTCCTCTTTTTTCATGTGTTGCTTTTCTCTCCCCTTTCGTATTTTGACTTTGGGTTGTTATTATTATTGCTATTTTTCCCTCAGAAGTTCTCTTCTGATAATGTACCATGTAAAAACATACATCATCTTTGAAGTGTGCTGTTGTATTTTTTTTTTCCTCTTTTTTCATGTGTTGCTTTTCTCTCCCCTTTCGTATTTTGACTTTGGGTTGTTATTATTATTGCTATTTTTCCCTCAGAAGTTCTCTTCTGATAATGTAGCATGTCACTAATTCCTTACCATCAAAATGTAAAATGGTGACCCAAATAAACCTTTTTTCTTTGTAACATTAGACTTCATCAGGTATTTTTCTATAATAATGAAAAACCAACTAATAACAGAAACTTGATTCAGAGAATGAAGCCATTATTAAGTCTATAAACAAAAATGTGGACGTAGCATTCGAACTGGCAGAAGTTTGGAGAATTTGGAGGTGCAGGCTAGAACACTGCAATGCTACAAGAGTGTCACTGTAGATTCTGGTGAGGGCTCAGAAGGCAAGAAGGCTAGAAAAGTCTTAGAAGTTGGCCAAGTAGTTGTGATTATTATGTTGATAAAAACATGGACAGTATGGGGCTAGAAAGGTGGCTCAGCTGTTAAGAGAACCAGCTACTCTTGCAGAGGACCTGGGTTTGTTTCCCAGCACCTACATGGTGGCTAATAACTGTTCATAACTCCACTTCTAGCAGATCCGATGCCCTCTACTGGCCTCTGTGGGCACTGCATGACACAGTGAATTTACACACATGTAGGCATAGCATTCATACACATTAAAAATAATTTAAAGATTAATTTAAAACAATTAAAAAGCATGGACAGTAAAAGCCATGATGATATGGTCTCAGATAGAAGTGAGGATTCTGGTGGAAACTGGATTAAAGCAGCCCTGTTCCACTGCAGCAAAGGGCCTGTGTGCATTGTGTCCTGGTTTTGTAGAAGGTCAAACTTAAAAAGATCGAATAATTCATGCAGCAGAAGAGATTTCAAAAACAGTAAAGCACTAGGGCTATAGAGCAAGTAGTACTGACTCCTATAAGTCTGGTTTGCAGTGAAAACCAGGAGCAAAAGAAGCAGTGGAAAGATTTGGATCATTTGCAACCAGGTATGGGACTGAGTGAAAAACTGCTTGGGGAACAGAGTGCAGTTGAGCCACTTATTGTAGATTAACAGAGAAGCCAAGAACTTTGTTTCTGGACAGTTGGAAAAAAGATCCTAAGAGCATTTCATAAATCTTTGAAGCTCATCTCATCAGAAGCTCCTAGTTCTGCCAGGGAACAGTCATTTCCAGACCCCCAGGTGGCTGTACAGGCACATTCTCTACAACTACACTGGGATCCCCTGCACTGGCTGGCAAATCACTCTACCGCTGAAACCATGTTTCAAACAGACACAGCTGTAGCTTCTTCTAGTAGCAGGTATTTCCCTGTGACCACTGTGCTGAGTTTGCAAAACTGCAGAATACAAGTTTTGCATGGCAAATGCTATTGAGATTTGAAAGTATTGCATGGAAGGCCAAAAAGTTTGCTACAAGGTCGGAGCTCTGGAAAGGATCCCTTGGTGACATGTTGCTTGGTGGACAGTGGGAATAGAGCCAAAGCAGGGACATTAAAAAAGTAAAGTGACTAGCAATGTGCCACACCAGCCTTAGAAAGCCATCATCAGTGCAGCCTGTGAGAGCAACTGTGTGGCCTGTGATCAGAGCTACAGAGGTAGGGCTGCTCGGACCTTGGAGGTCAATCCTACAGTATTGGACTTGGAGCTTAAGGATTTAGTGTCTCCCCTGCTGTGTTTTGACTCTTGCTTAGGCCAAGTACTTCTTCATCTCTGTTCTTCTGGTCTGGAATATAAATGTTTACCCTGGGCTGGTCCTAGCAATTGTGTATTGGAAATAGGTACCATTCTCTTCTTTTCTTATCTTTTCTATTTTTTCTTTTCTTTTCATCTTTTCTGTTGTTTTTTTGTTTTCCTTGAGAGACATACAGTTGGAAGTATTGACCTTGAGTTTCAGAAGCTTTGGGCTTGGATTCTGTGTACTGTTGGAATCCTTAAGATTTGGGGACTGTTGGGAAAGTAATGGATGTATTTTGATTCCTGAGAAGGGCATGGGCTTTGGGGGCCCTAGGACAGAATGCTGTGGTTTGGATATTGTTTGTCCCCATAGAGATCCATGTATGGGGAGCTCAGAGCTGTTGGAACTTTCAAGAAGTAAAGCAGTCTTTAGGTCTTTGGGGTGTGGTCTGAGATGTTTCTCCTGAGACCCTGGTTAGTTCTTAGGAGAGGTTACTTATAAAAGTCTGAATGTGTCTATGCTCAGTTCTCTGGCTTCCTGGATTGAGCTGTGATCTCTTCCTCTCACTCTCTTTTCCATGGAAATTTGCCATAATATAACAGAGCCAGGCTAGAGAGATGACCTCCCACCGACACTTTTCATCATCTAAAACTGTGAGATACATAAGCAGCTTCCCATCACAAACGTATCCTGCCTCACATATTTTAAATAATGTAGGGAGTAAGGAAAACCTAACAAGGGTTTGATTCATGAGCTAGGACTTAGGAAGAATTAATGTCCCCTTTTAAAATTTATATAGTTATTCTATTTTTTATATTCATATACTAATATGTTTCCAGAAAACATAGGGAAAATTTATAATACTTATTTTTAATTTAGGTGCTCTAGTATTTTACTAATATGTCTATTGTTAACTATTATCTTACAATATAAATGTCCTTCAATCAACCATGGCCAGAAATATACCTACAGCCAAACAAATTAGTTTACTTATGATTGTGGTAGGGGAGACTATCCCATTGGGTAACAGAGATTATGTCAGCATTATAGGATTTGGCCTATGCATGTTGAATAATTTGGGAGAGGACCTAAGGGAGTTGATCTGAGCTGTAGACTAGATGTTGCTCAGAAGCAGGGGATAATTCTGTGACGAGACAGATTAAGAAATCTTCCTTGGGGCTGGAGAGATAGTGCAGCAGTTAAGAACACTGGCTGTTCTTTCAGAAGACCCAGGTTCAAATCTCAGCACCCTCGTGGCAGTTAACAACTGTCCGTAACTCCAGTCCCAGGGGATCCGACAGCCTCTTCTGTCCTCTGCAGGCATTGCATGACATGGGTGCACTTACCTACATGCAGGCAATATGTATACGCATACACATAAAATAAAAGTAATGAATAAAATATTTTTTTTAAAGAAAAGAAATCTTCCTGCAGGAGGAGCTGGTGAAGAACAGTGGTCAATCATCTTAGCCAGGTGGGAGCATATTTGATGTTTTACTGGTTGCACAAACAGAAATCCAAATAAAAATCAATTCTGGCTTTGATTTCCTTTATCATAATCCCAGACTGTTTAATGTGAGAACAGCATTATTAGCTATGATGTCATAACAGCTCACAGATTTCAGAAATTTTAAAATGTTTCCTTCCTTACCGGTGATATTATGTGCTGAAGTATTTCCCCCTGTCTTCTTTCAGAAGCATCAATGCTTATTTGAGAGTTATAACACAGCCTGGCCAGAGGCCAAGAGCTCTGAAAATTAAGCTCCCAAAAATAAATAAAGGACATATTTATTAGCCAATTATGTTCCCAAAGAGCTCTCATTTTATATTGGGGAATAGTTTCTCATCCTTGTTTCAATGGTAAGATGTTTTATCTGGGTATCTATTCTGACTCTGGTTTTCGCTGCTTGAAGAACTAGAGGTTTCATTTGCCCTGAACAAAGTCATGGATATACTGATTGAATGCTTCTTTCAGTTGGTTGTACCCAGGGAATGCTGTAACAGGGGTGTAATAGCAGGAGCCAGAGAGAGCAGGATTCAATGTCAATCAGGCCAGAGGGGAAGACCACAGAGAACAGAAACCAAGTCACTGTGTGGTCATAGGGTCCAGAAGTTACAAGAAGAGGGAAGAATGATGGGAGAGAAAATCCCAGAAGAGTCTTTGACATGGTAAGAATGCTGTATGGGGAGAAGCTTGGAGAAAGCCAAACCGTGGAGAGCACACTCTGATTTCCTATAAACCTCCCATGCTAAGTG
>NW_008327558.1:28510-31029 GCF_000622305.1 Nannospalax galili
AGACCCTTCAAATAATTGCTACTACGGCTTCTCCATGCATATCCTCCTATCGGAAATAACCTAACAATAAGCAACTCAAAACTTCAGCTCCTCTAATGTCTCCATTTAGCAGTACCTTGCCTCCTAACCTTTCTTGTCTCAAAGATTGCATTGTTCTCTGCCTTTTGAAGAACAGCAAGCAGAAATAAATCCTACAGTCCTTGTTTGCTAGAACCAACATTCAAAAATCAGAACAGGGAAAATGGCTCTGTTGGTAAACCACTTGCACAAGCATGAAGACCTGAGTTTAACCCTCCTCACCATGTAAAACAGCAAGGCAGATATGCTTGCATTTAACTACAGTCCCAACCCTTGGGAAGGTAGAGATGAGCGGATCCCTGGGTCTTGCTGGCCAATTAATCTAGTCAAATCAGGAAGCTCCAGGTTCAGTGAGAAACCTTGTCTCAAAAAATAAGGAGGAGGAAGATAGTGTGATAGGTAAAATGTTTGCCTATCAAGCATTAGAACCTGAGGTTGATCCCAGCACCTATATAAAAATCCCAATCATGGTGGTGTGCATTTGTAATTCCAGCAAGAACAGCAACAGATGAATTTCTTGGGTTCTGTGGTCAACTAGTCTAGTGTAATTTGTGAGCATCAGACTAACAATGCATCCTGTGTCAAAAGTGGTAGAGAGTGTTCCAAGGGATGACACACTCAATACATGCTCACATACTCAATACATGCACACACTCATACAACATGCATATGCACAAAAAATTAGGTGGAGTGGGGCTGGAATGATGGCTTAGTGGTTAAAGGACTGACTGCTCTTGCAGAGGACCTGGGTTTAAGTCCCAGCACCCACATAGTGGCTAATAACTATCCATAACTCTGTTCCAGGAGATCCAACAGTTTCTTTTGACCTCCACAGGCATTGCATGACATGGGTGCACTTACACACATGCAGGCAGTACAGTCACATGCATTAAAAATAAAAAATTAAAAAATTAGGTGGAAAGTGATGAAGCAAGTTTTTTTCAACTTCTGGCACACACACACAAATTGTAGAAATACTTTCAATATGATATTCCAATTGATGTTGGGGCTTAGGGACTAGCATTGCACTATTGACACTTTGATTATTCTTCATGTAAAACCTTTCCAACCTTCAATCAATGTATGCATTTTGCTGGCACATGTACAGTTTGCTAGCTGTGTATTTGGAATTTTGGAATCATATGTGGAAGCTTATATTTATTCTGCTGAAATTTTGAAGCATTCACTAACCTAGACTATTCTTATTTTCTATCATGACTGTTTTCTATAAAAATTCATAAATGTGACACTCTCTCTTATACAGTAAAGATCCAAAATATTACAAAATGTGTTTCTTGTCTTTCAGAAAACAAAGAACATATCAGTTAGGCCAGAATTGTATAACTTTACCAAATTACTGGTAAAATAATTTAGATACCCAGAGGACAAGCCAATAGTAATTTTCCTACAAAATCTCTTCTTCTTGTTTTGTCTGTGATGGAGAAATATTAGGCCCTGAGTACTCCTCACATGGTTGCCTCCTCTGGGCAGCTTTCCCAAAATCCAGCAATGCTCATGACTACAGCCCACGCTGCAACTGCTCCTCTGATATCACACAACCTCAACCAAGAGCCCCTTCCCCTCCCCAAAGGGAAAAATGTAAAAACTGTGAGTCTGTGAGAAAGGTTGCTCTTCCTCCAGGTCCCAGGCAAGGACGTGCCCATCTCCTCCAGACCCAGGTCTGTGGGTGCCCTCTCAGGCTTATTTTATTAAATCTGCTTGCTCTGTAGAGGTGGATTTCCTTCATCTCCTTCCCACTTTCTACCTTACAGATGGTGATGAAACTCAGGAGAGCATTCTTAGCAGGTCTGGCCCATGGACGAGTCTCACCCCTCTCCCAGGTCCCAGGCAAGGACGTGCCCATCTCCTCCAGACCCAGGTCTGTGGGTGCCCTCTCAGGCTTATTTTATTAAATCTGCTTGCTCTGTAGAGGTGGATTTCCTTCATCTCCTTCCCACTTTCTACCTTACAGATGGTGATGAAACTCAGGAGAGCATTCTTAGCAGGTCTGGCCCATGGACGAGTCTCACCCCTCTCCCCTCTCCCCTCCCCTCTCCTCCGCCCCCAGCCTCCGCTGCGGCGGGAGGAAGAACACGTCCTGACCAGCCGGGAGAACCCAGGGAGAGTCTCATTCGGTGAGAAAGGGAGACCCCTGTAGTCGGATCCCGCCGGCCGCTCGCCCCGAGGCCACGGAAGTGGTTGGCGGTTCATCAGGAGAGCCTGCGCCGAGCGCGGTCCCAGACCCTCGCCCAGCCTCAGCCGCATAGACAGCGCTCCCCAGCGGGCCCCCGGCTCCGCCGAGCTCACTCCCGGCTCGGGGCCAGGGCCAGCGATGCCTAGCACGGCAGCGGCGGTGGCCGCGGCTGCTGCTGCTGCCGTCACGGCTGCTGGCCTGAGCCCGGGTCGGGGGCTCGAGTCTCCGCAGTGGGGCTGAGCCCGCC
>NW_008327558.1:31176-34646 GCF_000622305.1 Nannospalax galili
CTGCCCTTTAAGGTAAAAATGGAGACTCCTGGCCCCACAGGTAACAGTCAGCACATTCCACAGCCCTGAGAATAGCACCTACCAATAAGAAACTTCCAGGGCTGCATCTTATACATCCAATCAGTTTAAAATTATTTTGGCGTGCGTGGGCTCCTTGAACCAACTAAAATGTATCTTTGGTATCACCCTCCTTTCTTTGTCTAAAACATATAAAAGGCTCACTCTCCCTTACTCTGGGCTCTCAGCACGGATCCCTTGAGTTGGTGAGGTCTGAGAGCCCGAGCTTAAGCCCGAATAAACCATAAACATTTGCTTTTGCACTTTGGTGTGTTGGGTCCTCGGTGGTCTTTTTGGGGTCCAGTGGATGAGGTACAACATTTGGGGGCTCCTCCGGGACCCCCCCCCAGAGACCCCCGAGAGGAACTGACCCCAAAAGATTTGTGATCAACCGTCCGGGTAAGTTTTTGTAAAACTGTGTGTGTGTGTGCCTGTCTTCTCTATGCTTTCACTTTGGTCGCGGCCATCTGATCTCAGTTTTTTGTCACTGGAATGCTAGCAAGGTGACCTAGAGGATTCGGGAGACGTCCCCATCCTTATTGGGGTGGGTGTTCCTCATTAGACACCCCACCAAGACACTAGTCCATCTGAAACCTCAGAGGACCTTACGACCCTGTTGGGACACGCGCATCCTATCTGTATGGTCTTTGGCATAATAAAGCTGGGAACTCACACGGCTGAGAGTCCAGACCATCTGAAAGCTGCAGTAGTTTATTCTGGGCCCTCTGTTTGTCTGTGTCATTCTTGTGTCTTGTAATCTTCATTCTAATTTCTTTGTTGACGAAATGGATGGGACTGATAAATACTATGTGCAACACCCCATCTTCCCCTCTAGATCTTATGCTAGCCCACTGGGGGTATGTTAAGATGATTGCCCATAACAATAGTGTAGATGTGAAATAAAAAAAAAAAAGGACAACTTTATGTTTGGTTGATTGGCCCTCTTTCAATGTTGGATGGCCCCCTTAAAGAACTTTTAACCTGAGTTTGATTTCCAGGGTAGATGACCATGTCTTCTGCCCACGGACAGGCCACCAGGACCAGATCCCATACATTGTGACCTGGCGAGGCCTCATCGAACGATGTGATGCCCCCCCCCCAACTGGGTCAAGTTCTTCCTTCCCCCAATTAATCCAATTGCTCCCCCTCCACCTCTGCAGGTCCTCCATCTGAGACCAAAAGTGGAAGAGAAACCCATTCTCCAGGGACGCACAGAGGAGAATGACACTTTCCCCGACCCTACTCCTCTCAGATGGGCACCCCGCCAACGGCGCCATGACTGCAGGCCCTGACTCCTAACCCTGAGGAGCCACCCTGCACAGGCCACACGATGTGATGCCCCCCCCCGCCAACTGGGTCAAGTCCTTCCTTCCCCCAATTAATCCAATTGCTCCCCCTCCACCTCTGCAGGGCTCCATCTCAGACCAAAAGTGGAAGAGAAACCCATTCTCCAGGGATGCACAGAGGAGAATGACACTTTCCCCGACCCTACTCCTCTCAGATAGGCACCCCGCCAACGGCGCCACGACTGCAGGCCCTGACTCCTAACCCTGAGGAGCCACCCTGCACAGGCCACACGGAGCCGGAGGGGGGCAGCCCCCAAGCCTGACACCATTGTCCTCCCCCTCCGGCCGGTGGGGCCCCCAGACGGAGAGGGCAATCAGCCCTTTCATTGCTGGCCCTTTGCCACCAGTGATCTTTACAATTGGCACTCACAGAATACACCTTTCTCTCAAAACCCCAGGGACTTGATTAACTTATTGGAAACTGTTCTCTTCACTCACCAGCCCACCTGGGACAATTGCCACCAGCTCCTGAGTGTCCTGTTCACTACTGAGGAGTGAAACAGGATCCTGGAGGCAGCCCAGAAATTGGTTCTGGGCCCCACCGCTGACCCTACCACAGACCCAGGCATCATTAATGCCAGATTTCCCTCTAGCAGTCCCAACTGGGACTACAACACGGCAGAAGGTAAGGAGGGGCTCCTGGTCTACTGCCAGACTCTGTCAGCAGGTCTCAAAATGACGGCTCGAAAACCTGCCAATATGTCTAAGGTCTATGATGTCAGACAGGGGCCCAAAGAGAGCCAAGCCCCATACTTAAGAGAGGTTACAAGATGCCTTCTGGCGGTTCACTCCGTATGAAAGGAAGGAATCAGCTCAAACTGTGATGTTTGCTTTCATTAACCGGGCAGCCCCTGACATCAAGAGAAATTTACAGTCTTTAGATAGACTAGGAGAAAAGAACCTTAGGGACTTAATAGCAGTGGTGGAAAAGGTTTATAATACAAGGGAGACAGCAGAACAAAGAGAGGAAAGAAAAGAAAAAAGACAGGAAGCAAGCCTGACCAGGGTCCTGGAGAGACAACAGGCCTGCCACAAGAAGGACCTCAGAGAGATATTATTGGCAACCAACCCCCAGTACGGAAGGAGCTCATACTAGGAGAAAAGAACCTTAGGGACTTAATAGCAGTGGTGGAAAAGGTTTATAATAGAGGGGAGACAGCATAACAAAGAGAGGAAAGAAAAGAAAAAAGACAGGAAGCAAGCCTGACCAGGGTCCTGGAGAGACAACAGACCCACCACAAGAAGAACCTCAGAGAGATGTTATTGGCAACCAACCCCCAGTACGGAGGGAGCTCACCAGCGGGATCCAGATCACGAAATAAGGTAGGGAAAAACCAGTGTGTGCACTGCAAGGAGGAAGGGCACTGGGTGAAGGACTGCCCCAAGAAGAGTAAGCGATCAGCTAAGGTATTACCGGCTCTAATTGGAGGTGAAGACAGTGACTAGGGGAGACGGAGCTCAGGTCCCCTCGCTGAGCCCAGGGTAACCCTGAAAATAGAGGGGAAACCAATTGAGTTTATGGTGGATACTGGTGCCCAGAATTCGGTTTTATTGGAGTCAAGAGGGCCAGTGTCCTCCAGAACTACATGGGTACAGGGGCAACAGGAACAAAGCCTTATTCATGGACTACCCAAAGAACAGTAGATTTAGGGAAGGGCCAGGTATCCCACTCATTTCTAGTAATCCCAGAATGTCCCTACCCACTTCTGGGCAGAAATTTATTGTCAAAATGAGGGCACAGATCCACTTCACAGCTAAAGGAACCACCCTGCTTCACAACAGGGTACCGGTTCAGGTTCTAGTCACCAACGACCTGACTAAGGAATATAGATTCCATCAGGAGCCGATCCAACCAAACCCTGATATATCAGATTGGCTCCAAAAATTTCCCCAAGCCTGGGCAGAAACAGGGTATGGGTCTGGTAGGACACAGGCCTCCTGTATATGTTGAACTCAAAGCAGGGGCAGACCCTGTTAAAGGGTGCCAGTATCCTATGCCCCTAGAGGCAAAACGTGGAATTACTCCACATATCAGAAGATTAATGGAACTGGGGGTGCTGAGAATGA
>NW_008327558.1:34711-43878 GCF_000622305.1 Nannospalax galili
CAGAGGACTTATTCCACACACTTGGGGACTTGGGATACCGGGCCTCAGCAAAAAAAGCTCAGATATGTCTGCAAGAAGTGACTTACCTAGGGTACATCCTCAATGAGGGGCAGCGGTGGTTGACTAAGGCCCGCAAAGAGACTGTGCTAAAGATTCCTGCACCAACCTCCAGAAAACAGGTGAAGGAATTCCTGGGTACCACGGGGTTCTGCCACCTCTGGATTTTGGGGTTCACTGAAATTGCAAAACCCCTATATGAGGCTACCAAAGAAGGACAGGACTTCAACTGGACACAGGAAAGGCAAGATGCCTTTGAAACCCTAAAATGCAAGCTCTTAGAGGCTCCTGCCCTAGGACTACCAGACATAAGTAAACCTTTCTGTCTATATGTGGATGAACATAAAGGTATTGTTAAAGGGGTCCTCACCCAGAGAGTAGGCCCCTAGAAGAGACCTATTGCATACCTATCACAGAAATTAGACCCTGTAGCAGCTGGATGGCCCCCTGCCTGCGAATTATAACCGCAGTAGCCCTGCTGGTTAAGGATGCCAAAAAGTTAACCCTGGGACAGGACCTGCTTGTGGCAACCCCTTATGCCCTCGAAGGGGTGCTCAAGCAACCCCCCCATTCAATGGTTGAACAGTGCCTGACCTGAAGGTTGTTTCCTTGCCTGATGCCGAAGAAACCTGGTACACGGATGGAAGCAGTTTCATCAGAAATGGTAAAAGGCATACTGGGGGAGCAGTCACAACCACCTTGAGAGTCATTTGGGCCGAGCCACTGCCAATAGGTACATCGACCAAAAAGCTGAACTGATTGTGCTTACCAAAGCCCTAAAGATGGGTAAAAGAAAGAGACTCAACATCTACACAGATAGCAGATATGCATTTGCCACTGCCCTTATCCATGGGGCCATCTATCAAGACAGAGTCCTCCTTACTGCAAAGGGAAAGACTATTAAAAATAAACAAGAGATCTTAGACCTCCTGCAAGCCCTCTGGGGCCCAACAAAACTAGCCATAATCTACTGCCCGGGTCACCAAAAAGGAAACAACCCCACCCAGAAGGGAAATAATCTGGCTGACAGGACAGCTAAAAGGACAAAAAGCTTAATGTGTATACAGACAGCCGATATGCCTTTGCCACTACGCATGTTCATGGGGCAATATATAGGGAACGGGGCTTATTAACGGCAGAGAAAAGACTGTCAAAAATGAAGAAATCTTAACATTGCTGAAGGCTCTCTGGCTGCCAAAGAAATTGGCAATTATCCACTGCCCAGGTCATCAAAAAGGGAACGATCTGATTTCCCAAGGAAATAATTGAGTGGATCAGGTGGCTAAACAGGCTGCCCTCCAAATTGACTCAATTTTGGTCACCACACTAATTGACCCAGGTGATCCAAACCTCCCCCAAAAGCCCAAATACACTGGGGAGGACCTGAAATGGATAAAGGGACTGCCGAGGACCCAATGCCTGGAAGGATGGTGGAGGTCAGCAGAAGGGAAGCTGATCCTCCTGGAAATATTAGAAAAACAAATGTTGAGAAAAATACACCGTTCTTCCCACATGTGCATCAAGAGGATGCAGGACTTAATTTGACATGTCAAAGTAAAAATCAAGGATCTCAATTTAAAGATTAAAGACATTTTCAATGGCTGTAAAGCTTGCCAACTCACTAATGTGGTGCCAAATATTAGAAAACCAGAAATCAGACTTCAAGGGAAAAAACCTGGAGCCCATTGGGAAATGGATTTCATTGAGGTAAAACCTGGCAGGTATGGATACCATTATTTGCTAGTCTTTGTAGATACTTTTTCAGGATGGACTGAAGCCTTCCCTACTAAACATGAAATGGCTCAAATGGTGGCAAAGAAACTGTTGGAAGACATCCTCCCCAGGTACGGCTTTCCACAGATGATAGGGTCAGATAATGGACCGGCTTTTGTGTCCAAGGTAAGTCAGAGTCTGGCCACAGTTCTGGGGATTGATTGGAAACTACATTGTGCCTATAGACCCCAGAGTTCAGGACAGGTAGAAAGAATGAATAGAACTCTAAAAGAGACCTTAACCAAATTAGCTTTAGAGACTGGCACAGACTGGGTGGCTCTCCTCCCCTTTGCCCTTTTTAGAGTAAGAAACACTCCATACCAGATGGGTTTGACCCCCTTTGAAATCATGTATGGAACCCCCCTCCTATGATACCTAGCCTCCAAGCTGACCTAGTATCGACCTTGGGAGACCAGGACCTACTGGACTCACTCCAATGGTTGCAGCTAACCCACCTACGGGTCTGGTGGCAACTCAGAGCCATATATGAAGCTGCTGTCCCCCTGCAACCCCACAGGTTTAAACTGGGCTACTGGGTCTTCATCCACAGACACCAACGGAAAAATCTCAAACCAAGATGGAAGGGCCCCTTCGTGATCCTCTTGACGACTCCCACCACACTCAAGGTGGACAGCATCACGGCTTGGGTGCACTACTCCCATGCCAAACTTGCCAACCTGCTTGCAGTCCCAGATGATTACAAGGGAGACACCTGGAAGGCATCCCTACACCCTTCAAATCCATTCAAGCTCCACATCCGAGGAGACCCTTCCTGCTAACCTGTCTATTGTTGACACTGAACTGCTTATCGGCTGATGGCACGTTTCCTGCAAGTAACATGAATCCCCATATGCCCCTTAGCATGAGCATCCCAGATACCTGTGAGCTGGCCGGCCAGAACCCATGATTTCATTCCCCAGTTACAAGACAAGGGGGCAATGTAGGACCCTGAGATGCTCTTCATTCACCTGCTATCCCCCAATCCCTCCAGACCCCCACTAATTGCTCTTTTAGCTTCTGTAAAATGCTTGTCTGCTGCTTTAGACATACCTAGACATGCCCTGGCATGCCCTGACCCCCACCTGCTATCCTCCCCTCTTCCAGGAAAGTATAGATTAAGCAACCCCAGGCATGAAAACTGCCCTGTAAGGTAAAAACAGAGACTCCTGGCCCCACAGATAACAGTCAGCACATTCCACAGCCCTGAGAACAGCACCTACCAATAAGAAACTTCCAGTGCTGCATCTTATACATCCAATCAATTTAAAATTATTGGCGCATGTGGGCTCCTTGAACCAACTAAAATGTATCTTCAGTATCCCCCTCCTCTCTTTGTCTAAAACCTATAAAAGGCTCCACTCTCCCTTACTCTGGGGTCTCAGCATGGATCCGTTGAGTTGATGAGGTCTGAGAGCCTGAGCTTAAGCCTGAATAAACCCTAAACCTTTGCTTTTGCATTTTGGTGTGTTGTGTCTTCAGTGGTCTTTTTTGGGGTCCAGTGGATGAGGTACAACACTTCCACCCAACACTGGCCATCATCAGCTCAACTGCAGGGTAAGAACCTCTCAAATCTTGGAGATTTCTCAGAACCCCACTTTGCAGCATGCCACAGTGAATGGCCTGAGAATTCCTGTTGTCCTCATTCTGTTGGGCTTTTGTCTTGGAGGATGCCAGCACTCAAATCCCAAGCTCTTGGCATTTTGCATTGGCATTCCCACTCTCAGCCTCTCAGCATGGGCTCACAAATTTCTAAAGCCCTCAGCAACTCTCCCTTGGCTTGTTTTGTAAATAACCTCTCAGCCTTTGGACTCCAGTATGATTTAAAATGAAAAAAAAAAAAACAAAACAAAACAAACAAAACAAACAAACAAAAAAAAACATTATCACCTGTCAACCTTCATCTGGCCCTAATACAAAAGTAGATGATAGCTGGTGACCTAAATTTGGCACATTCGATCCAAATGTTCTGTCAAATTTTGATAATTTCTTACATAGAAATGGCAGATGGTCTGTGATTAAGTTCATTCCTAAATATGTTTTTTGAGACTATTGTGAATACATGTCCATGAACTCTGTTATTGGTGTATAGAAAGGCTATTTTTCTTTTTGTAAATTAATAACACTTTGCTGAGAGTATTGATCATTTCTAGAAGTCTTTTATGGAATTTTTGGTATCTTTTGTATAATATATGGATAATTTGACCTCCTCTTTTCCAATTATTTTCCCTTTAATTTCCTTGTCTTATTGCTCTAACTAGAGCTTCAAGCATTATTGAAAAGAAGCAGTGCACAGCCTTGTCTCGTTCCTGATTTTAATGGAAATGCTTCTAGTATTTCTCCATTTAGAAATATGTTGACTGTGGATTTGTTGTACATAAGTTTAATTATGTTGAGGTATGTCCCCTCATCTATTGAGATGATCCTATGATTTTTTTCTTTAAGTCCATTTAAATGATTGCTTATATATATCTCGAATTGTATATACTGAACTACCCCTGTATCTCTGAAATAAGGCCAATTTGATTATGGTGAATGGCTGTTTTGATGTGTGCCTGTAAGCAGTTTGTGCATATTTTGTTAAGAATTTTTGCATCTGTGTTCATTAGGGATATGGGCCTATAGTTTCCGTGTACTTTTACCTGGTTTGGGTATTAGAGGAATGCTGGTGTCATAGAGTCTGGAAGTTCTCATTCTCTTTCTATCTACTTGAATAATTTAAATAGTGTTGGTTGTAGATATTCTTTGAAAGTCTGGCAAAATTCTGATGTGAATCCAACTGAGCCTCAGCTTTTTTAATTGGAAGGCTTTGTATTACTCTTTCAATTTCCTTATTTATTAAGGGTCTCTTTAAGCCATTGTTCTCTTCTTGGTTTAACTTTGGTGGATCCATTGAATTTGGAAATTTTTTTCATTTCTTTTAGATTTTCAAATTTAATGAAGTATAAGTTTTTAAGTATTTCTTATAATATTCTGGATCTTTTTGGCATCTCTTCTGACATTTCCACTTTTGTCTCAGATTATGTTAATTTGGATTTTTTCTTTCATATTTTCCATTAGCTGGGCTAAGGGTCTGTCTATCTTACTTGTCTTTTCAAAGAAGTAACTCTTAAAATTTTTAATCCTTTGTATTGTTTCTTTGTTTCTATTTCATTGATTTCTGCTGGCATTTTTATTATTTCTTCTTGTCTGTTCTGTTTGGTTTTGGTTTGTTCTTGCATTTCTAAATTCACGAGCTGTACCCTTAAGTCATTAATTGTGCTCTTTATGTTTTTTTTTGTTTTGTTTTGTTTTTAATGTAGGTGCTTCGAGCTGTGAGTTTCCCCTTAGGACTGCTTTTAATGTATCCCACAGGTTTTGTGTATTGGGTTATCATTTTCATTTAGTTCCAGGAATACTTTTCTTTCTTTCTTGATTCTTCTTTGATCCATTCATTATTCAGGAATGTGTTGTTTAATCTCCACGAGTTCATGTGGTTACTAGAGCTTCTTTTGCTGTTGATTTAGAGTTTGATTGGGTTGTACACTGACAGAAGACAGAAATTATTTCATTTTTTTAAATTTGTTGATTTTTTTTCCCCAGTGTGTGATATATTTTAGAGAAACTTCCATGGGGTGCTAAATAGAATGTATATTCTTTGGTACTTGTGTGGAATATTCTGTAGATGTCTGCTATGTCTATTTAATGTATGATATCATTTAATTAGATTTTTCTCTGTTTATTCTTTGCCTAGATGACCTGTCTTTTGGAGAAAGTGGGGTATTGATGTCACCTACTTTTACTGAGTTGGAATTAATCTGTGTCTTGAAGTTCAGTAGTACTGATGATTGAATTGGGTGCACTAGATTTTCGTGCATATAACTTCATACGTTTTAAGTCTTCTTGGTCAAATCTTCCTTTGGTCAGAATTTAGTTACCTTTTTTATTTCTTCTGATTAATTTTATCTATCTCTCTATCTATCTATCATCTATCTATCTATCATCTATCTATCATCTATCTATCTATCATCTATCATCTATCTACCATCTATCTATCATCAATCTCTCTGTCATCTACCATATTTTGATTGATTTTAAGGAATTGGCTCATGTGTCTGTGGGAGCTGCTAGCAGTCTAGAAACTTAAGCAGAATTTCTACACTGGTCTGGGGAGGAAGTCCTTCTTTAGGAAACCTCTTTTTGCTCTTACAGCCTTCAACAGATTGGAAGAGGCCCACTCACATTCTTGGTGTTGAATCGCGTCCCTCTCAAAATATGTGTTTAATTCCTAACTCCCAGGACCTGTGTATGTGACTACATGATCTTATTTGAAAATAGAATCCTTGTCAAATTTATGAAGAATTAAGTTAAAGTTATACTGGACTAATATGGGCTCTAACCCATGATGGGTTATTCCTTTCTTATAAAAAGAAAGGAATCTGGATGCAGACACACAGAGGAGACAGCCATATAGACTCAAAGGCAGAGACTGGAGTGAGGCAACTCTATGCAAAACAGCTCCGATCAATTCCTTGTAGATGTTCACCACACCTCCAAAATAGCTTCACAGTAATAACCTGAACTAGTGGAACATGACCTAGCCAAGGTGACACACATGACCTAATGCCATGGGAAGCAATGCAGGGAAGAAATACAGCCACAGGTCTCTGAGGTGGGTGAGTGAGGAAATATTTGGTCAACAATCTCATTTAGGATGTTCATGATGTTGGTGATTTGGGTGTAGTTCTGGCCAGGGTTGCTAGGCAATGCTGTGATGCCCTGTGCTGAGAAGCCCAGCAGCAGGTGCTATCAGGAGGTAGGAACACTTTGGGGTCAGGTGCTTCTAGCTGCAGAGTGGCTAATGAGTCATGAGATCACCAGCAGGGCTCCAGTTCCCTCAGCATTAATTGAGAAATGAAGGCTAGGGCCTGAAAGTGTGTCAAGTGAACAGAGTACGATAGGCTGAGCAGTCCAGTTCTACATTTTTGTCATCCAATCTTGATATGTTTTCCACTTTGTTCATTCTGCTTGTGGGACTTTCTCCTGCCACTTCAAATTGCTTAATTGAGTTTTTCCATTTCATCTTCATTTAGGCTTGAGTTTTCTGCAATATTTCCACCTCTTTTGTGAATCCAGTTTTCAAGTCCTGAACTTTGTCATTTCATTTCATTCAGCCAAATATTCATGTTTTCTTGATGCTCAGTCAGGAGTTTATTCCTATCCTCTTTGAGGTTTTTTTTTTTTTTAGTTGTTTTTGTTTTCTTTCAAGTCTTTTAATTCATTGATCATATTTGTGGTTGTTCTTTTAAATTCTACATCCTGGGTTTCTTCTGGGTGACTCTCCTTGTAGTATACTACTGTAGGACTGGTGAGTTTGGGTGCAGACATAGCACCTGGGTTTTTCATATTATTTGTGTCTTCTTGTTATTGCCGGGGCATACAGATTTCTTTTGTTGGTTGTGTTTCTGATATGAAATTTTAGTCTTCCTTTTGTTGAAGTTTGGCTTCTGTTTATATTGTTGGTATGTTCTGTTTGCTTTCTGATAAGGTGTGTAGCTTGGTTGTCTGTGCTTCAGGTTATCATGTTTTTTGTTTTGTTTTGTTTTTTTTATTTCAGGACAGGATCATTCTGAGCTAGCTAGTCATGATCTATCATCATCCATTAGGGTGCTAGGCGCAATATTGGACTATGAGAATCCAGTGACTGGGTTCTGAAAGGCTAGTTTAGAGGTCTCAGGTAGGAGGAACAAGAGGGGGACCTAGACCCAAGGCACAAATGGAGACAGTGTAGGGAGGTCTAAATAGCTAAACAGAGTAGATGTGCTCCCTGGAGATTTGAGAAAGTATTTCTTTATTTCTTGAAGATTTTCATTTATTTATGACACTAAAATCAGTCTTCTCTCACAATGACCACAAACATCTGAATGCAATGCTGTTAATGAGATCAGATAAATACTAAATGGAAGGAATAATTGCTCAGTTTTAGTAAGTATTTAATAATATTCTATTTCAACAATCACATTTAACTGTTGTTTTCTAAACTTCATTCCTGAGATTTTTGTATTTTTGCATTCCTTTTTATTATGTGCCCATCTACTTCCTCATGACATCATAAGGGACATGCCACGGGGCTTCCATTAGCATTTCATTAACACAATTTACCACTTTTGGACCGTTTCTTGAAACTATTAAGTTCTGTACACTTTGATTATTTTCTGTGCTGGAAATTAAATGCAAGATTTTGCTGAATTATATATCTATAAACACTTGGCGAGTGTTTACTTTGGCAGCACACGTACTAAAATTGAAATGATACCGATAAGAGTAGCGTGGTCCCTGCACAAGGATGGCATGCAAATTCATGAAGTGTTCTATATTATGTATATATGTGAGTATATATCCTGATGTGACCACAGGAGCCAAGACAATGTAAAGGAGCCATGGAGGTAAAGGGGAAAAAAAAAGAGTCCGAGAGAGGTAATACCTATAGCAAGGGGGAAATGGGGAAAATAAAAGTATTTACTGGGAAGGGAGAAGGGAGGGTTATACAAGGAACCATAGGACTAAAGGGAAAGAAGAATCTCAAGAGAAGGGGGGATCATAGGGGTAGGTATTATCAAAAGGGAAATGGGAGAAATGGGGATATCTTAACTTGGGGGCGAAGAGAAAGGGTTGGTCAGGGAGAGAAGGATGAGAGATAATTAATGCTTAGGTGGTATGAAAAATCAGAGGAAGATGTATTACTTCAAAATCTACTGAAACATACGCATACAATATCTGTACATGAGTGAACATGTACAGCTGAAGGCTATATGAAAAGAAATACAGTGCCAGAGAGGAACAACCTCCCTTTGAGTTGTTGGTCAGGGTAGCTATTCCAAGAGACTCACAAAATAACACAATCTATTGCCACAGCCCTTGGTTTTCCTCCCAGAACTTGAAGGTAAGACCTTATTGCTGATGACAGGATATACCTTGTACACTGGAAATAGAGCAATGGAGCTGGAACTGACCTGAAGCCTCTTCCCTGAAGACCAGCACTCATTCCTTTGGAGAGCTCTATGGAGATGCCAAGGGAAAATGTCAGTGGATGATCCAATATCAGCTTCAAGACCAAATAATCACATCAGTGGCCAGCACAGCATATGTCTGCAGTAGTGGTAATCTTATCTTTGAGGCAATCAACAGCTACCTAATTTGACTACCCACTCAAAGGCAGGAAACTCAAGTGTGGTAATGTAAACATAACCTAATACACATGGGTGGAGTGGCCACCAGAGAAAACCCCAAGCCTGTCATAATACTACATTAATGTGATTTCTTACTATGTGCAAAATATGTATCCTTATATTTACAGACAA
>NW_008327558.1:47305-50637 GCF_000622305.1 Nannospalax galili
AAATGAAGAGATAGGAAGGTGGGGGAAATCTGAAAATCTTCCTCTGAATTATGCTGAAATATACTTGCAGCCATCTTCCAAAGTTGCTCTAAAATGGACATACCCGAGTGGAATGAATTCTTTATTGAACTCGATATGAGGGAAAATTGATTTCTGGGATTCATAAATCCTTGATGTGCACAGCCAGATTAGGAGTTTAGGGCATGGAGAAAGGAAGTTGGCCTATGTATGCATTACAGGATGATCAGATTTGGTAAGCTACTTTGGTGTTATCTTAATTTCCAAATGTATGAATGGAGACTTAATGCTTATGAACTCTCAGAAAGCCTGTGTTGCCACCTGTTTCCATGGAGAACACATTGTCATACAAAAGATTAGATTGGTATCAAATCAGCCCTTTATTATGCACAGAGTCAGATATTACTGACTTTTATTACCTTATAAATTCCCTTGCCTATGTGGACATTTTTGCCCATTGCCTTTATATATTTTATTTTTTTCACCATAATTATGTAGCTTTAATTACTATAGTGATGCAATATGTTTAATCTGATGATAAACAATTCTCCCTCATTTTTTCTAGAAATTGCTGTGTGATTTAAGAATCAGCATATCAATTTGTATGGAAAAGTTTTGTTGAAATTTAAAGTGATTGTTTATTACTGAAACAGTAGATTGGGGAAATTTCTACTTAACACTTTTTCCATCCACATGTGTAGTTGGAATGTCCATTGGACTACATGTTTCAGCCAGTGTAGGAGGGAGCTCCTGGCCCTGCTCTTGCAGCATCCTGTAGTAGAACTGATATTCCTGTGTGTTTTCAGACAGAGTGAGGGCAGGTCAGGCCATGTACTGAGATGGATTCTCACACAACAGTGCTCTGTGTCCCAGTTGTTTCCAGTCCTGTTGGTATGATCATCAGGGTTTGAGAGGGAGGCCGACATTGCTGTGACTCTATGGAAGCTCCTGTGTTCCTTATTTCCACTGGAAGACAGGGTTTCTTTTGCTCCTGATAACTCAGGGTTGGTCCCGTGTGTGGGAGCTGTCCAGTAAGTCCTATTGGCTGTTCCTGTGTCATTTCCTTCTCCTAAGACCGTGTCTGCTGACGTGTAACATTCCTTGTGCAAAATTCCTTCCTTTTTTTGGCTCATTTGCTCTGAGTTTTGATTATGTCTTTACTGAGACACTAATTAATGTTCTTCCCAAAGAGTTACTTGCTTATTTGGGTTCATGAGAAGTGACACCTTTGCTTGCCTACATTGTTGTAGAACTTTTGTTAATATCGTTTTTAATTCTTTTTTTTAATTTTTATTTATTACTTTTATTTTCTATGTGTATGTGTGTACTGCCTGCATGCAGGTAAGTGCACCCCTGTCGTGCAATGCCTGCAGAGATGAGAAGAGGCTGTCAGATCCCCTGGGACTGGAGTTATGTCAGAGGAAGTACAAAGATGCTACACTTACAATTTAAAATGAAGACTATTTTAGGTTTATTTCATTTTTTTGTGCTTTCATACAGTCCTAAGAAGATTAAAATTTGAATTTACTCTTTTATGACATGTCTCTTAAACAGACATTGGTCCTACAAGACCTTTGCTGTTTTCCAATTCTGGATACTTCCTGGTGTAAACCCTGTAGATTACATCTCGGTGGTGTGCAGCAGAAGAAAAATGCCTCAAAATTGACTGATGTTGTCAGTCTATCTATGGGGAGTGGGGTAAGGGTTTATTTGGCCAAGATTTCTTTATCAATTTTTAACTTGTAAATGGTTTTTAAATCAAAAGATCACCTGAGATGAGTGGGCTGAGGAAGAGGAAGGAGGTACAGGGTGTGTGAGTGCAGAGGCCGTGTCTGAAGACAGGGTGATGGTGTAACAGCAAGACGAGGAGCAAGGCCTATAGCTGTCTTTGTGCCACTATTCAGCAATAGGATGACGGCCATCACTAAAGCTCCAGGCTTTTTCTCATCTGTAGAGATGAGAACAGTGTTTATGTGAAAGGACTGCTGAGAAGATTTGAGAGTCAGTGTTCAAACAGCACCTGACATTTAATATGCACAATATAAGTGTCAAGTGTTGTATGCAATAGTAATACTGTATGTAGTATTACAGTCTTGCTTCATCTAAACTAAATATTAATGAAGTCAAATATTACTTTTCTTGTTGTTGTTTTGACTTTTTGCTGTGTAGAAATGAACTAGGACCTTGTGCATGCTAGGCAAGCACTCTATCTTAGCCCCTCATTCTGACTGGAAAAAATAACACATTATTCCAAACTGTAATTTAATGTTTTCATTAGTAACTGAACAAACTACAGGAAAAATTCTCATACAACATAGGAATGATCAAACTCCTTTCCAGGAATCTGTCATATATAAAGTCAGTGTGAAGTAAGAAGGAAATGTCACTGGCAGATGTAGACAGAAATGAAAAAAAAAAAACCCAAAACCAACCAACCAACCAAAAAAACCCAACAAAAAATGAAGAAATAAAGGGAAGGAAAATAGCATGTCAGAGATTTCAGAAACATCAATGTGAATTGAGCTTACATAAAAATGAAAGAAGCAGCTCTCTGCTTCCCTGGGCCTGCATGACCCACAGGCCTCTTTCCAGGGTAAGTCGATTATGCCTCCCCTCTGGCTGCCCCAGCTGCATTCACCCTCCCATCTCCCCTGCTGGTCTCTCCTTCTAGCCTGGGACCTGTCCCATTCCTTGTCTTGGCACCCCAAACACCTGAGGAACCACCACTGCTTCCTGATCTTTTGCATCCAGACCAACCAGTTCCTTCTGGGGTCCTCAGGAACCCTCAGGGCCTGGCCCCAACCTCACCTCCCTCTGCTTCCCTGGGATGCACAACCAAACAGCCTCTTTCCTGGATGCCAGGGCTGAACTTTCTGCTTCCTAATCCTTTGCATCCAGACCTACCCAGTTCCTCAGTGCAGTCCCCAGGAGCCATTGGGGCTTCTTCCCACTCCCATCTCCCTTTACATCTATGGGTGGCATGGCCACCAGCTACCCTAGACCAGCATCTTTCCTGGGCCCTGCTTGCAGCCCAGTGACACCATAAAAAGATCAGACTTATGAATCATAGGCATACAGGAAGGAGAAGAATCCCAAAATAATGGCATAGACCAGCTCTTCAACAGAATCGTGGAAGAAATTTTCCCCAAATTAAAGACATGCCCATACAAATACAAGAAGCGTATAGCATACCAAACAGACAAGACCAGAAAAGAAACTCTCCCCAGCACATCATAGTAAAAACACCAAACGTATGGAACAAGGAGACAATACTGAAAGCTGCAAAAGAGAAACAACAGGTCACATATAAAGGA
>NW_008327559.1:0-538 GCF_000622305.1 Nannospalax galili
GTTTCAGAATTTGAATAAAGAGTTTCCTTTCCTTTGATTCAGCCTGACCCACTGTTACTCACTTTCTGGCCCAGCCTTATCTTACACTGGGGGGTCTTCAGCACCCTTATTATTAAGATCCCAGTTACCCCAAAGAGTGAAAACTTCTGGACTTACCCGACTTCAGGTCCCTCTCTTGGGGGCCACCTGCCAGAGGACAGCTCAAACTCAGTCTGGGGCCTGAAGAGGTGAAGGTTAACTTCGGCGGTAGAAATGGCTATACCAGAAACCACAGTTGTGGTTCTAGTGGAGGCTGTTGAGTGATCCACTCGGGAGAGGTAATCCTGAATATCTTCTTTCTTTTTCTTTTCTCTCTCTCAGCAGCCTTCTATAAACTTTATTCATAATTAGAATGCTTACAATAGCAGTAGAGCATCAGACCATAAATCAGACCATGAATTTGCACAATATTTCTCATTAATTTCAATAATCACAGTATAAGGAAAGTACAAAGTTCAATGATTAAATTTTTCTTAACGTAGCCAAGCAATGTATTTAT
>NW_008327560.1:0-282 GCF_000622305.1 Nannospalax galili
CAAAAACTTTTGATTTCACTAGAGTGGCCAGGGCCGATCATCTTCATGTTCCAGCAGGGGAAAATTTGAAACAACAGTTCTGTTGTCAGACCAGTGATTGGAGCGCATCTCACCAGCTTGACACAGGGCCGCCTGCAGAGCCTGCCTGCAACCCGCCGCTGCCGCAGACCCGCCGAATGTAGCCGCGTACACCCGCAGCCACGAAAAAAGAGAGATTAAGACTCCCTGCCTGGCAACATCACACCTTATTTGCCAAAGCCCTGTGTTTCCAAATCCTCTCTG
>NW_008327561.1:0-462 GCF_000622305.1 Nannospalax galili
ATTTATATACTCACATATAAGGGATTCGTGCTCCAGTCCACAAATGAGGGAGAACATACATCTCTTGCTTTTCTGCATTTTTATTAGAGAGGAGAAAAAAAAACAGTTTTTCTTTCCAAATTGTGGGTTTTAGGCTTTATTTATGTTTATTCTTTTATCTTTACCAAAGTCTTCTTTCAGAAAGGATCAGTATTAATTAATTCAGATTATAGTGTAAAAAATATAATAATGTGTATTTTCTCCATCAGTGTCATTGGCATCTTATAAGAGTATGATGGTTTGGACGAGAACATTCCCCCATAGGCTCCAAGTATTTGAACACTTGGTCAGTTGGTGGTGCTGTTTGGGAAGGGTCATAGAACTTTTATAAATGGTGTGACCATGGTAGAGGAAGCATGTAACTGGGGTGGGTCTTTGAGAGTGTATGACCTTATCCCATTTCCAGTCTGTCTCCATCTCTGC
>NW_008327562.1:0-749 GCF_000622305.1 Nannospalax galili
ACTACGTAGCCCTGGCTATACTGTAACTGGCTATGTATTCCAGACTGGCCTTGAACTCCACCTGCTAGAATTAAAGTTATCACAAGGCCCTGCTCTCTCTGAATTTTCATACAATCCCATGTAGTTTCTGTCTTTAATTACTATGAGGGTTCTTAAGGCTAGCCATTACACAGACTTGTGTCTTGATAAAGAGTTAACAATAAAGCAATCTTGAAGAGTACTTTCTTCTTTACATTTGAGTGTCTGTATGTATAAATCTGTAAAAAAGACTGTCAAATACTTTTCTTTACTTTTACTAAAAATAGAGAGTAGAGGCTAGAGAGATGGTTCAGCGGTTAAGAGCACTGGCTGCTCTTGCAGAGGATGTGGGTTTGGTTCCCAGCACCCACATGGCAGTAAACAGACTATAATTCCAGGTCCAGAGGATCTGATGCTCTCTACTGGCCTCTGTGGGCACTGCATATATGTGGTGCACTTACATGCAGGCAAAACACTCACACGCACATAAAATAAATGCTTTTTAATCTTAGAATATATAAACCAACGGCCCTGTGCTGTGATGTCAGTGTAGTTGTGTGCTGACTTCTACAGAAGACAAATTGTGACACATTCTCTACAGGCACACTCTGGACAAAAGCAATTGTGACCAAAAGTAGTGATGCCAGGAAACTACCATTTCAGAACAAGCCCAGTAACTGACCTTGCTAGAAAGTGGAGTTGACACTGTTCCGTCAACGCTCAGGCCTGTT
>NW_008327563.1:0-663 GCF_000622305.1 Nannospalax galili
AAAGAATGCCCAAGTAATTCCTTATAGAGTTTCAACTTAGAAAGGAAATTGTTTTTGCTAGAAGAGAAAAACCTCTCTTCAATACATGAGGTAAGAAAGGAGAGGAAACAATAATGTTTCAATATAAGGAAGACCAGCAGTGCTAATTGAGAATTATTCCCTGTGTAACTTTCTTTTACTTGGTGTCAAGAACAAAGACAATAATTGGGTCAATGAGCCTATTGAGATACACTGGGGGGGTGTCTGTAAATACAGACAAACACTGAACCTTCTTGGTCTGTGACCGTTTGTATTTCTCTCTAGACATGGAGCAGTGTGTAAAGTGTCCAGATCATCAGTGTGCCAACACTCAGCAAAACCACTGCCTCCAAAATCTGTGAGCTTTCTGAGGTATAAACACCCATTTGGGCAGGCTCTTGTAGGCACAGCCCTGGGTCTCACTGTCCCACAGCTGGGCTTCTTGTTCTCTTTGTGAAACACAGAGACACTTCCATAGTCAAGGCCAATAACCAGACTCTCCGCTACATCCTGCTCTTCTCCCTCACCTTCTGCTTTCTCTGCTCCTTATTCTTATTGGCCTTCCCAACTCAGCCACAAGCATCCTCCATCGGATCATGTTTGGAGTTGTGTTCACTGTGGCTGATTCCACTGTCTTAGCTGAAA
>NW_008327563.1:1912-2938 GCF_000622305.1 Nannospalax galili
GTCTGTAGTTGCCTTTTAATGCTCTCTTGTTGATCTTTTATCAAAAGACACCAAGGTGGTCTTAATCTTGCCAATTTATCCATGAATTGTAATGAATACCAAGAAACCCTTCTTCTATCTATATTTTACTCATCTATGTCTCTCTTCTAAAAATCTGTTATTCCCTGGACTTTCCAGCATTAATTCTGCTTGACTACTTCTTGTTGCATTTAAAATAGCTTTCATTAATAGTGATGCGTCTGAAGGCAAAATTGTCTTTTGTGATTGAGTTCCTGAGAACTTTTTCTGCATACTAGGATAATTTAAAGATTTCAATAAAGGCAGTGACAGCGGTGCCAAGGACACCAGGTGCTTTCTGGGCCCCTGAAAGTCCATGATACAGTGACAGACAAAAAGATAATAGCAAGTAAAAGCATGCCAAGTACACTGCATGTTTTTTAGCACAGCCAATTCCATGAGGCAACCTTCCTTGAAGTTCCAGCCTCAACCCACGGAGGATCTCACGCGGGCTTCATTGGAGATGGCGTGACATTTTAGTTTAGTTTTGTTTTGTTTTTGCTTCTAACACTTGTGATATGTCTCTTCATGAGTCTGGTTTGCTTCATTAAACATGGAAATCTCAATCTTCACCCACTTTCTTGAAATTTAAATGATTTAATTATTGCTATGGCCAAGTGAAACTTTATTGTGTGCATTATGTATCACATTTTTATCCACTAATATGTTGATGGGCACCTATAATTTGGCTATTGTGATTTTTTAAACTTTGTTTTCTAATTTTATTTATTTATTTATTTTATGTGTATATGTGTACTGCCTGCATGTAGGTAAGTGCAACTCTGTCATGCAATGCCCATGGAGGTCAGAAGAGGCTGTCAGAACCCCTGGGAGTGGTAGTTATGGGCAGTTGTTAGCTGCCATGTGAGTGCTGGTATTCAAACCCAGGTCTTCTGCAAGAAAAACCAGTGTTCTTATCCACTGAACAATCTCTCCAGCCCCAGCTATTGTGAATTTTAACTCAGTGAC
>NW_008327564.1:0-754 GCF_000622305.1 Nannospalax galili
ATTCATATTTATTTCAATATTTGTTTATTTACTTTTGGAGACAATGTCTCATTATGCAGCCCTGACTGACCTGGAACTTACTCTGTAGAGCAGGCTGATTGTGAACTCATAAGGATTTGAGTGTCTCTGCCTCCCAAGCTTTGGTTCAAAGGTGTGTGCCACCATGACCAGTTTGTTTTATCTTTAAATACTTCTCCAGTTTGGAATTATTTTCATAAATAATATCTAAGCTCTTTTCTTATACTAGGAAGAGTTTATTTGGCTTAATGTTCCAGAGGGAGAGTCCATAATGGTAGGGGAGGCATGGCGGCAGGGGCAACCTGAGCAGAAAGCTAAGAGAGCACACCTTCCAGCTGGCACAGGAGCAGAGAGAGACAGAGTAGACATAGGAATGGCTACATGCTCCCAAAGGCTGACTATCAGGACTCAGGTTTGCTTTGTAGGGAACGTACTAGCTTTGGGGGCAGAGAGTCTAGATCAGCGAACAGAGTAATTAACAACTCTTGGACTTGCATTGTCCTTCACACAAGACATTTATTACAAAATTCAGATGGCTTTATACAATATAAAGAATTGTAATATTGCCATAAACTTGTTTTCAAAACTCATTATGAGGGTTATTGGCATGAACCAATGTATCAACTGGAGAATTAGGAAGTGCTGTGTTTATATTACTAGATTATGATCATTTATTGTCTATTTACTTGAAAGTACAAAGATGAATTTAATAACACTGGAAAAAATTACATCAAAT
>NW_008327565.1:0-899 GCF_000622305.1 Nannospalax galili
ATAAATTTTCCATCTGTTGTGAGACTTCTTTTCCTGGAGATGCTAAACAATGCTTATTCCCTTTTAAGGTTCTAATGTCAAGCCAACGTTTGATTAAATTTTTACTGGGGAACCAATGAATTTATTGAGCTTACTTACCAAGATAACTGAGGGATTGCTGATGTGTACACATGACCTGAGGGTATGCACACTGGAAAGCCTTTACCCAGCATGGGTCATACCCTCTCTTTCTAGCCTTCACCAGATTGTATCCTTTAGCCCTCCCCAAATCCACGAGGCCATGTGAGATTAGGGCCAAATTACATACAGTAGGCTAGGAAGAGTTAATGGATAATGCAGTGAGGTTCAATGATCCTGCTTGGCCCTCTGTCAGGAGCTGGAGAAACAACATTCATTACCAAAAAATATAATATAGCTCTACAAACAGTTGACTTAAGCAGGACATTCTGCTTGCACAAGTAACCTTGGGAAAGAATTTATGGCAAGGTTATCTTTCTCTTCCTCTTGCAAACAGTTCTCGGAAAAATGAGTCATGCAGTAATCTCTTGGAACATCTGGTGGTCAGTCACGTTGCTGAATTGCTCAGTCACCCTCCCATACCCATAAGAATGTTGTAACCTTTGACCAACTTCTTCAACCCCCTCTGAATACAAACTATATAAAAAAAAGGCTTGCAGTTCAATAAAGCGACCCTTGACAAGTGGACTTCCTTGGGCTCCGTCTCTTCTTTCTCACGCGTTTTTCCTTTCAGGGAGTGGTCCCCCTCGAGCTTTACCTGTACAGGGTCCCCCGCAGGCGGGGCAAGTGGCGCCCAATGTGGGGCTCGAGGTACGGACCCTCGCCAGATGGAGACGGTTGAAGACAGACCCGGGTATGCGTTTGAGGACGGCCTCCGACAA
>NW_008327566.1:0-382 GCF_000622305.1 Nannospalax galili
TATTTGTATAATTAAATGAAAAACACCTTGGAAACCTAACTCGTGCACTGGGTGAAGGGACAACCCTACATCAGGGCTTGAGGGGAAGGCAGAGTAATTGGAATTTACGGACAATGACAAACACAACAATTATGTACTGGAAATTCCGTATGTTTGAGGCACCGTTGCAATATCAGAGTGTGAAGTATATCTAGACTTTAAGAAAAACTGAAATACCTAAGCTGTACAAAATAAAGCAACCCGCTGTGTAAACTGGCAAATTAAGAACAGTGTCAACAATGACATATCTAGCCCCCACCCCAAGAAAACCCAGGTAGAAATGTTGAAAATAAGAGGAACTGTAGTATTTCAATTAAAACTTAATGAAATTGCATCAGCTTGT
>NW_008327567.1:0-540 GCF_000622305.1 Nannospalax galili
CAGGAAGCAGGGGTGTGTTCCAGGCTGATTGACAGGGTTTAAGGATTCCTTTTTCTAGCAATCTGTGAATGTGGGGTGCTATTTCCCTCCTAGCTTCTTCTGGTATCGGGTACTATCTGACTTGGACAGGCAGGGCTGTGGCTTTAAGTTGAACTACCACTGGGGGCAAGTGTTTAGCGAGCCCGACTCCCCAGGTCTCAGCCCAGATGGAAGGAAACTCCTGCAGCCAAGGACCCATGTCTCCCTGGTCTCCTTTCTCCAGGGTTACTGGGAACAGGTGATATTCGTCTTCCAAGGACAGTGACAATACTTGAGCTGGTTGCAGAGGTTGTCCCTCTGAGTCCATTACTCTTATTCCTTTCGGCTCAAAGTGGATACGGGCCCCAATCTTGGTGAGCAAATCTCTTCCTAGTAGTGGCGCTGGGCTCTCCGGCAATGACCAGGAAGGAGTGGGACACCTGGTGCCTTCCCAAGTCCACCTTCCTATTTGTGGTCCAGGCACACCTCTTAGCTCCTGTAGCCCCTTGAACTATGCTTGTG
>NW_008327568.1:0-922 GCF_000622305.1 Nannospalax galili
CCAGGTTGTGGCTTTCTAACTTACCATGCAAGGCTGCTGAGGCTTTGACTCAGAATGAACTTTCTCTAGCAACTTGGGTCGAGGGATTTGATAGCCATACCACTATAAAGAAGAGCACCTTGGCACCAATCTTTCTGGTCCAGACCTAGGCCACCCCCACATGGTGACCCTTATCCCACCGTGGGATGATTTCTTCTTCCCACTGCCTCATGGTCCTGTTTTCCTGGTTCTTTCCATGGGCTCTTGCCCTATCAGATATAACTGTCAGTTTAAGGGGCTGTTGCGTTAGGGCTTCACTGGACTAAGTGTGAGGGACTTCCTTTTATATCTGAGTCTTTTTTGGAGTAGAATAAGGAATGGACTCTTTAGGTCCTAGATGCAGAATTACCTCATAGAGTAGAAAATATCCCCCTGCCCTGTAGTGGGTTTGGAACAAAGGCCTTAGTGCACTGCCTGCCCACAGGATGCTACGTGGCAAGCAGCATCCTTCTGCCAGCATGGTACAGCTTGTAGTGGATGATTTAGACCCCCATCCCTTTGCTCACATTACCTACAATGCTATCACATATCCTCAAGCAGGCATGTTTTTATAGAAAACAACCAACAACTGCCAACTAGTGTCCCTGGTACCCCTAGAAATTTGCTGATGGTGCACCTCTCACCACTCACCCAAAAAGCTTCTTTTTGCATCAGATGGAGATTATCATTTGCCTTATACAGTTTAAGTTAGGTGTTAGAATGACCAATAACTTAAGCTTTAAAACCACATCTCACATAGGATTCTATATGTTGGATACCTTTTTTTCTGTTTACTTTCTTTTAAGTACCCATTTTGTTTGTTTGCTTTGAAAGCATTTTGATTTTGACATTCATTTTGTTTTTATTGAATTTTTGTGTATTTTATACAGAATATCTCGAAGAA
>NW_008327568.1:1008-1894 GCF_000622305.1 Nannospalax galili
TTTTGCAAGTGTTTTTTTTTTCTGTTTTGAAGATTAAGTCCTGTTTTTTGTTGTATTTGATAATTTTTTGATAGAAACTTCTAACAAAATCTGAACAGATTGCCTTGATCGTGTATAGGCTGGTCTATTACAGGTTTGCCAATATTCCCAGGCCAGCTTACAGATCTCAAAATGGCTGCAGTTTCAATTGAGGGCTCCTTGTCTTCGCTAGGCCCTTCAGTCAAAATTTGTCTCTCTAGTGGAGAGAATGCTGAAATGTTTGCTCAAGAATATTAAAGTTTCAGAAATAAACTCGCTCAGCTCCTCCGCCCCATTACTTGGTACTTGCTCCATGTGTGCTGAGTTTGTGCGTGGAAAAACCCGGAGAGGAAGGGCACAGGGTGGGAGTGGGGCCTGGGGCTTAGTGCTGTTCATCCTTCCCATGATTTTGGCTCAAATTCCAGCTGCCTTGACTGCTCTCATCAGTGAGATCTTCACGTAATCCTTTCTTGTTTTGTCTGTTCTTTCAGTTTCTCAAGAGGATTAATTGTTTAGAACACCTGCTGCATCATAAACAGAGTTCCTCTTGAAGGATTTTGGCTTAAAAAATTAAAACTAGTTGATTGCTAATTAGCGTACAAAATAGTTTCACTGTGATATCTTTAGACATAGCATTGCACCTTGCTCTCACTCATTCCCCCACTGCCCTCCCTTCTGGTCCCACTCTTCCCCACAAATAATCCCCCTTCTGTTTTCTTGTCACATTTTGGTGTGTGTATCTAAATGCTTCTGCATATGAAAGCGTTTGTCTTTCATTACCTGCTTACCCTCTCTGCTCTGCCTTCCCTCTCGCTCAGCCTCTCCGTTCCCTTTATTGTCCCTGTTCTACTTTCATGGCACATACACA
>NW_008327568.1:5395-5518 GCF_000622305.1 Nannospalax galili
CAGAAGAAGAAACCTATTAATTTGAATCATGGCATGCAGATACTCAGACTAGCCTAGAACCAGCTAACTTAATGCCACAGCCTCCTGGAGCGCTGTTTTTAGGTTTGTACGAATGTTCCCACC
>NW_008327569.1:0-534 GCF_000622305.1 Nannospalax galili
CAACTGCAGGCTGCGGCCAACGTGTGGGGACGCAGGTCTGCTGCGTGGCTCGTTCCCTGTGGTGTCATCCATTGCCAGGTTGCAGACAGCCCTATGCTCCAACCTGTCTCTGCTCAGCAGATCCTCCTGGAGACAGCAGATTCCCCAGAATCGCTGCCCAGAGATCCACATGCAGAAGGTGGTGAGGGCTGGAATCTGTTTTCCATTAACTCCCCAGAGAGATGTTGTTCAGGCTGGACTGGGTACCCCATGCCCTGCCTCGAGCTCTCAAGTGCTAGGATTACAGTTGGGTGTGCACCACACGTGGTGGTGGTTGTGGTTGTTGCTGTTATTGTTGTTGTTAAAGTAGGAAGAAGCATCGAGGTTAGAGCTGTGTTTTCAGAGTGTTGAATGAGCTGAAAGAGTGGGAATAGTTCAGGCATGGGTTATGAGAGCAGGAGAGATGGTTCGGTGGTGAAGAGCACGGGCTGCTCTTGCCTAAGGCCTGAGTTTGGTCCCCAACACCCACATGGTGGCCGACAACCATCTGTAACT
>NW_008327570.1:0-563 GCF_000622305.1 Nannospalax galili
TAATATAGAAATTGCTTGGTGAACAAGAGCAGACTCTCATTTTATTAATGTGTATTTTCTGAGCTTAAAGTATAAGCTTAGAGATTTAAGGGTACATAGTTGTTTGTAATATTTAATGGTGTAATTACTCAATTTCACCAATGCACAATTCCTGTGTAGCTATTTCATGTTAAAAGTCACAGAGAGGGCCGGATGTGGTACCACACACCATTAATCCCAGCACTAGGCAGCCAAGAGAAGGTGCCTCTCTGTGAGATGGAGGCCAGCCACTTCCACATAGCGAGTTCCCGGCCAGCTGAGACTATAGGGAGAGATGGTCTGAAAAAACCAACAAAAAACCCCTAAAGGCTCTGCTTATTACTGAATATTGATAACGCTTTGGCTTTTCTCTTGTCCATGCCATTTCATATTGCTAAAACTCTTCTTTCTGATGATCTATATGTATATATCTTTTTTTTCCTGATACCATTTTTTTAATTAATTTTTTAATAAAAAGAGCATTTCATTACAATAGCATTAACCTATTCAATAACATTTTCCTGAGCTAGGGTACATCTCTTTCA
>NW_008327571.1:0-828 GCF_000622305.1 Nannospalax galili
CTGAACCCAGACATCCAGCCTGCCCAGAGTCTGTTAAAGCTAAAGATTAAAGCCTTTTGTCAGCATCTTGCAAAACAAAACCCTTCTGTCAATGTCTGTACCAGCACTAAAAATATAACTCTTCCAGACCCCTTGTCACCCCATCTCCCATCTATGGCCTCCTCCCCTACCTCCCTTTCCATTAAGATGCCTACATGTCTTCCTTCTTGACTCAAAGTCAGTGGTCTGAGTATCTCTATTCTGGTTCTGAAGGACACTCTGAAGAAGTTGTTATCAATGTCATTTGCAAAGAATCAACCGGTTCACATGAGTCCATTACTCCTGCCCTGGGTTACAGCCTCATCTAGGGCAGTTGCCTTCATTTCAAGGGTGATTTGCCCTGCAAGTTTCACTGTTGTCTTTAGCCTTTGTCCAATAGATGCTTATCCATCATGCGATCCTTCTAACCCAAGGTAATTACATGACGGAGTGGCTCAGAAGCAAAAGTTAAGAGGCAAAAGTAGGACAAGATGGAGTTAGTCAAGCCACTGGACCAATGCTCTCCCTCAGAGTCCTCAGATCCATGCACTTGGTGATGTAAGTTCCACAATCAGTCTGATGTTCTGTCCATTTAAAGTTTTAGTCTGAGTGGCATGGCTCATGGGAAGCCTAGCCTGATGTCTCCTGGATGGGTGAATTGCTCTCAGCAGCATGGGAAAAGGATTGCTCTGGAACAATCTGCAGTTCACATTCAAATTCTGTAAATCACAATCGTGATTATGAGAAAAAGAGAAAAAGAGATTGTTTTTCTAATGTAGCCAGCTGTCCATTCTTCTATTAGGTAATACT
>NW_008327572.1:0-1252 GCF_000622305.1 Nannospalax galili
GGCCTTCAAAGATGGCCCAGACCCAGAGCCCTGGAATTCAGCAAGAATTCACTTTACTTCCTGTCCTGTAAATAGCCAGTGAAAAGGAGCCTGCCAAAAGGAGCCCCAGTCTCTGTACCCTGCTAAGGAACCCAGTGACTGATGACTCAAACAGACTGTGTAGCAGACCAATCAGAAAATGATACACTGACTAAAGGGACTTGGGGGCAGAGAAAGGGAAATATAAGGCCTGCCCCCTCCTGCATTAAAGGAGTCTGCAGCTGCTTGCACTGCCTGCTTCTCACCTGACTCCTGGTCTGCGCCAACTCTACCCCAGCCTGGAGGGCGCCAGGATCCCTGCAACAGTTCCTGTTCCAGTAGTTTCCATGTATCAATAGCTCCTCAGTTAGGGGTGGGCAATCCTGCTCATCTTCACTACCTTCCATGCTGAGATATTGTCTGGATTGAGCATGAGTAGGTCTTATGCATGCTATAATAATTGCTGGGAGTTCATATGTTCAAGTACTGTCTTCTTAGGAAAGCACTATTTCCTTGTAGTCATATACCAGTCTGGCTCTTACAATCTTCCCTCACCCTCTTCACGATCTGTGAGTCTTGGGGAGAGGGATGTGACATAGATGTCCCTTTTGGGATTCAGCACTCTGCAGTCTTGTTCTCTGCATGTTGGTCCATTGTGGCTTTTTGTGATAACTGCCTTCTATTGTAAGAAGAAGCTCCTTTAATGAAAGTTTAAGATGCATTAGTCTATGAGCATAGCAATGTCATTAGAAGTCATTTTAATATTATTTTCATTTAGTAGAATATTTGTAGTAGGATCACTCTTGGGGTTCACGACCTATCTAGCCCCAGGTTCCTTTAATCATTAATGCCCCCAGGTATGGGTTCTATCTCTTGAAATGGGCCTTAAATCTGATCATAGGGTGGTTGGTTATTCTTATAACATTCATGCCACTATTACACTTGTAAGCATAGCTTGCTAGGCCAGTTGTTATTGTAGTTTGCAGAATTCTGAGCTACGTAAGGTTGATGATTACTTTTCCACTTGGCAGTGTACATAGCAGCTCCCAGTGCTATGAAAGTTAGCCAGTAGGAATGAAGCTTTCTGGTTAACACCCACTTGATTTCTCCAGTTTTATGACTCAAAAATACGTTGTCTTCAGCAATAGGGTCTTACTATTATGTAATTAAGAGTGTTGGCAAGAGTCTGATATTTTTGGAGGTTGAGGTCCCATTGGCCAGCAAACTCAAGGAA
>NW_008327573.1:0-301 GCF_000622305.1 Nannospalax galili
CTGAAGAAGTCTATCTTATTGCAAAATTCAGTGCTTTGAATATCTCTGTAGTTCTAGGAAACATGGACTGTTAAAACAGAACATTGAATTAGGGATAGGTGTGAAAAATAGAGAAGGAAACACTGGGACAAGCATGGTGGGAAATACACCTCGAATGCCTACAACTGCCTGAGCATGCTCAGTCTCCCCACAATCTTGGAGCACTGAGAATTATTCTGTTTCCTGTAAACTAAATTACAACAAGTTGGATAAAAAAAAATCAATGGGCTGTTATTTATGTTCCATTTAATCCAGGTGCCTT
>NW_008327574.1:0-285 GCF_000622305.1 Nannospalax galili
AAGAGTGATAGAAGAAGAAAAACAGTGTCAACCGCAGGCTTGCACACACGTACACATGTACGTGTATACATATATACTCACATACATGAAAACATGCATATACACATACCAAAAAAGAAAAAAGAATCAAATGGCTGCGAAGAATCATTTCTGGCCTCTATTCTCGTTCATTGGCCTATATGTATGTCTTTGTGTCACTACCACGCTGCAGTTCTTATGATCACACTGTAGTACAATGTGAAACAATGCAGTTTTATTTTATTTTTAAAAGTGTGTGTTTGTGCA
>NW_008327575.1:0-240 GCF_000622305.1 Nannospalax galili
AGAGTAAGCTCCCAGCACCAGAGAAGTTGCGACAGCCACCAGCTGTCGCCAACACCAGAGACACGGGCCGAGCTGCTGGGAAAGCCTGCAGGGCGCCCGCCGCTCCCAGAGCCGCAGCTTCCCAGAGAAGTCTGCGGACCCGCAGGGAGTGAGCGCACCCTGCGCCCAGAGAGAGCGCAATCGCCCATAAGGGGAGACTCAGAATGCACTCCTTGCATTGTAAAACTATCTGTCGTGCTT
>NW_008327576.1:0-374 GCF_000622305.1 Nannospalax galili
TGTGACATCGCAATGCTCATTGTGCCATCACTATACCCATTTGTGTCATTACAATTACCCATTGTGTCGTCATTATGCTCAATATGCAAACATGGTACTCAACATACACTCGCAGACCCCCAGTGTGACCTCACAGTGATCCATGGTGCCATCACAATGTTCCAATATGACTTATTAATGTTCCAATGTGACATCACAATCATCCAGTGTGCCAACACTATGGTCCCAAGTGCCATTATTTTGCTCCAATATTCCATCAAAATGTTACAACATGGCTTCACAATGTTTTGTTGTTACATCACAATGTTCCTTGGTGTCATCATTATGTTACAATATGACTTCACAATCCTCCAATGTGAAATTACAATGCTGCA
>NW_008327577.1:0-266 GCF_000622305.1 Nannospalax galili
TGTTTACCATTTGTCTATCTTTGGGAAAATAACAGTTCAAGACTCCTCCCCATAGTTAGCATCAAAGTAAGGGTCTTTGGAAACAATATAATTCTATTCAGAAGGGATGTTCAGTTTTCAAACGTAAAAATGATAGGTGATGTAGTTGACCACCTCTAGTTGAAAATAAAAGGTTGTTTGTAGAAATGGGGCACTTGCTTAAAAGGATGACCTTATATTAAGTTTTATTTACTTTTAGTTTTTTGAAACAGCTCAGACTGGCCTCT
>NW_008327577.1:714-3461 GCF_000622305.1 Nannospalax galili
GGCTTTTTGGAATCTATACTTTCATAGCCCTAAAGTCACGTAAAAAACCAGTTACTTGGAGAGTCCGAGGATTGCCTGACACTAGTCTCTTATATAAAAAAGGAACGAGATACAGTTGAACTTCCAGGTTAATTAAAAAAATTTTTTTAAAATTTTATTTAAGATATGATGTCATGCACCAATCATGGTGGCACATACCTTTGATCCCAGCACTCAGGAAGCAGAGGCAGGTGGATTTCTTAAGTTCTAGGCTACCTGGGGCTACAGGGAGATGCTGTGTGCCACCTCCCCATCCCCCCAAAATGGATAAGGCCTCACTATGCAACTGTAGCTGGCCTGGAACTCACTATATAAACCAATCTGTCCTTGAACTCTCAGAGATCACTTGCCTCCATCTGCTTCTTGAGTGTTAGGATTAAAGATGTGGCACCACACCCAGCCCCTCCATGTTAATAACTTCTTAGAATATGGTTTATTTGTATCTTATTCCCTAAATAGCATAACTAATTTAAATTCTTAGGAGCAAATAATGAGGTCTAGTGTGTGGTGGTCATGAATTTGCTTTTGAAAAACAGTAGTTTTCAATCTTTGCGCTCCTTTTACCTTCTCTCTACTCCTTCTCTAACAGAGAGCCACATCCCATGTGTATGCACACCTAGTACATTGCACAGGCCAGTTTTTTTTTTAGCGCTGGCTTATTTAGGCATTGACTTTCATCTGCAGGAAAGAGGGAGCATATCGGATTGTAGGGATGAAGAAATTGCCATATTCTCACTAGAAAAAAAATCAACTTGAAATAACAGCTGTTAATTGTGACTTTTAAGCAAAGTACCTAGCCTGCCTAATCTGAAAGACATTTAGTACAGTAAACAGTACTTTTTGTTTCCCCTCCTTTAAAAAAGAATGGAGGGGCTAGAGAGATGGCCCAGTGGTTAAGAGCACTAGCTGCTCTTGCAGAAGACTAAGGTTTGGTTCCCAGAACCCACATTGTTAACAACCACCTGCAACTACTGTTCCAGGGGATCCAACACCCTCTTCTGGCCTTTACAAGTATTGTAGAACATGGATGCTCTCTAAAGCCTACTATAGAAAATATTCACCAAGGTGGGGGGGGGACTCCTCCCCACCCAGTACTTTTCTCTTGCCTAGGATTACAGACTGGTTTTATGTGTTACTGGGGGCCAAACCTAGGCAAGCAGTCTCCCAAGAGCTACATCTCTTTTTTCCTTTTACTTGTATTTATCTTTTTATTAATGAGCTATATCATTTCTTCATATATTCAGGGTACCCATCCCTTATACCTAATTTGCAAATACTTGAGTGGATTTTGTTGTTTTTGTATTTTCTTTGTATAATGTACAGGACAAACATTTTAAAATATTTTTATTATTTTAATTTATTTTATTTTTATGTGCATGACTGTTATGCCTGCGTGCATGTAAGTGCACCCATGTCATGTAGTGCCCTTGGAAGACAGAAGAGGGCATCAGGTCCCCTGGAACTGGAGTTACGGACAGTTGTTAGCTGCCATGTGGGTGCTGGGATTTGAACCTGGGTCTTCTGCAGGAACAACCAGTGTTCTTAACTGCTGAGCCATCTCTCCAGCCCTATTTTTATTATTTTTATGTGTGTGATTGTGTTGCCTATATGTATGTAAGTACACATGTGTTGTGCAGTGCCTTTGGAGGTCAGAAGAGGGCGATGGATTCCTTGGAACTGGAGCTACAGACAGTTGTATGGTTGTTAGCCACCATGTGGGTGCTGGAAACCAAATCCAGGTCCTCTGCAAGAGCAGCCAGTGTTCTTAATTGCTGAGCCATCTCTCCAACCCCAATTTTTACAGTTCTTAACAGTGTGATTTGAAGCAGTGTTTTAACTTTCATTTCTGTTTGTTCATTAAATAGTAGTGCAAAGCTTCTGAAAAGACTGCAGTGTATTTATTAGCTTATAAATTTGAAGGACTCCACAGAAACGAAGTTTAGACAATTTCATGCCATTTTATAGTAAATTTATAACACACCAAGGTATAAGCTTGAAATTTTGCTTAAAATATTTCTATCTTTAAATATACATGATGGTACACTAATCACATCAAGATATACAACATTCCTGTCACCCCTGAAGGTTATTTACCTAAGCCAGATTTCGAGTTTAAAATCATGTTCAGGGGCTGGCGAGGTGGCTCAGCTGGTAAAGGTACTTGGTGCCAAACTTGAGGACCTGAGTTTAATTCTTGAGAACCACACTGTAGGAGAGAACCAAGCCACTCCCACTCGTTCTTTGACCTCAACATGAGCATTATGACATGCGTACCCACACTCTTACCCATACACATGCACATAGAATAAGCAAATAAAAAGTAAGAAAAGTATTTTAAGTTGAAATCAGGGAAGGTACCTTCAAATCTTAAATGTTAAAAATCTTAGATTAATGTAAACAATACCCTTTAAATATAAAATTTATACTTGATACCTGAGTAAGGTGCTGGTATTTTTGTGAGACTTTCTAGTTGCATTTCCTCTCTCACTAAATTTGAAACTATGTATGAATCTGGGTTTTTGTTTGTGTTTTCCCCCTTAACTCTGTTAGTGGGTAGATCACTTGGTGGCACTATTTCATTGGGAATGTCAGCATTGTTTAAAATAAAAAAAAATCAGATGCTGAGGAGCTCAGAAGGTGGGTGACTGTGACCAGTGATAGTCATATATAGAGAGAGTAGAAATGCATGTGAAAACGTCTCAATGTCA
>NW_008327577.1:5089-6045 GCF_000622305.1 Nannospalax galili
CAGAAGAGGGCTTTGGATTCCCCTGGAACTGGAGTTAAAGACTGTTCATAGCTGCCATGTGGGTACTGGGAATCGAACCCGGGTCCCCTGAAAGAGCAGTCACTACTCTTAACTGCTGAGCCATCTCTCCAGCCCCAGGGCCTATCAAATTTTTAATACCCTTAACTGTTTACTGTTTTTCAGTCTCCCCATTGTAGAGTCAGGGCCAGCCTCTTCCTCCTAGTTTGCTTTCAGTAAGTTTAAGCAGCACATGACAACTAGCCAATACAATGTTAAAGTACAGGCACTGTACCAGGAGTGGCACTGACCAGTATTTAGTTTATTATCGTCTTTACATTGTAAGGGATTTTATTTTGAAAAGTAATGAATGAACACAGAACTAAATATAAGGCATAATGAATTTTATATAGGATTGTTCTGAGAAAATGGAGTAATTCACTACAACATGGCTGGTTCCCAAAAGAAACAAAAATTAGGATTACTAACTACCCAGAACAGTTTAAAAGACAAACTGCTCTTGAATCCTTAAACCTTTTTTTAAAAATCCTCATTAAAGCCCAAAGCACTTACTTGTGTGATTGGTCCATCAACTTTGCTGGGCCATGAATGGGCTAATAGGAAGGGAAATGACATGATTTAAGAATTTAAGTTTTAGAAATTTAAGAGCTCAGGACTAGGGGTGAAACTCAGTTGGTATGATAGTGCTTATCTAAATTTGAGAGTTCCTGGGTTTGATCTCCAATAGATAGGACAGGGATAAATTAGAGAATGTTTCTTTATCTCTCCTTTTTTAAAATTTATTTTATTATTAAACTCTTTTTTGGTCTTTTTGAGACAGGGTCTCTTGTGGCCCCAGCTGTCCTGGGATTAAAGGTGTGCGCCACCACGCCCAGCTTTATTTTTTATTTATGTATATGAGTGTTATGCCTGCATGTAGGTAAGTGCACCCGTGTCAT
>NW_008327578.1:0-333 GCF_000622305.1 Nannospalax galili
GGTATCTAAACCCAGATGCAAAAAAGGCTCTCCAAGTAATTAATAATCACTTTTAAAATGCATCACTAGCCAGATATGACCCTAAGCTACCTGTCCAACTCTTAATACTTAATTCCTCCCCGACCATGGTAGGAGCAATTCATCAGCCACACGGAGTACTAGAATGGCTTCACATGCCAGTGGGTGGCGCTCCTCGCTTCCTTACAGAAGTGGACACTCTCGCCACCATGGTTCGGCAGGGGAGAGATAGAGTCATGCAAATTATGGGAAAAGAACCAGATGCTCTCATTATCCCTTTCTCATTATCAGATGTACAATGGCTCTTAAAGCATC
>NW_008327579.1:0-472 GCF_000622305.1 Nannospalax galili
GGCACAAAAATAGACACATAGATCAATGGAACATCACTGAAGACCCAAATCAGAGTACATGCAATTTCAGCCACCTGATATTTGACAAAGGTGCCAAGATTGCACAAGGAAGGAAAGAGAGCATCTTCAACAAATGGTGCTGGCAAAACTGGATCTCCACCTGTAGAAGAATGAAACTAGATCCTTATCTTTCACCTTGCACAAAAGTCAACTCCAAATGGATCAAAGACCTCAATGTGAAACTGGAAACGCTGAAACTATTAGAAGAAAATATTGGCAGGAACTTACAAGATATAGGTATAGGGAAGGATTTTCTAAATCAGAAGTTGCTCGGGAATTAAGGTCAGCAATCAATAAGTGAGACCTCATTAAAAAGCTTCTGTAGAGAAAAAAAAAACAATAAAAAATTGAAGAGAAAACACACAGAATGGGAAAAAAGTCTTCACCAGTGACACATCTGACAGAGGTTTAA
>NW_008327580.1:0-869 GCF_000622305.1 Nannospalax galili
AAATCAAGTGGCATATTTCCAACTGAAAGATGTTTTTAAGAGAAAACACAATTAAATAGTCAATTATTTCTTAATTGAAACTTGAGTACTGATTGAATATTATGTAATATATTAAATGATTATCGTAAATTTCCATTATGATGTGTCTGATTTTAGGTGAGACTTTGCTATTTTGAAATAGTGCTTACATTTTAGATGTTCATGGTGAAGTATCTGTGACACAAACATGGGATACATTAGGTATTTTCACTTGACGGCCAGAGTTGAAAAAAAATGCACAAAGAGACGAAGCAAGACTAACTCAGTTGACAGGTACTGGAGCTGGGAACTGATACACAGAGAGTCCTTGTATTTTGTCTGCATGTTTATAGTATTCTAGAAATTTACATGATGAAAATGTACATATATCGTAAAAATCAGCTAAATTTAAAATACAAATAAAAACCTGGGAGGCATGAGACCGCGGTTAGTGACAAGCAGCCTGTCAAAGCAGCAGATTTATTTGACAAGTTCTTCGTGGAGATTATTAAGTGCCAGTTTGGCGCTGGTCCGGAGGATACACCTGGTGAATGAGACAGACCTTTCGCCAGGTGGCCTGCGCATGTATAAGCTTTCAGGAAGTATGAGTGGCCTCAGTGAGGAGGGAAGCAGGCATTCTGCAGAGCTGAAAGTTATTCTTGCTGGCTTTTGAACAGGAAATGCTGGTAGCTTTCTGTGCTGCCCTCTAGTGGCCTCACTGGGAAAAACACGTCTCTCCTCAGGGCAGGGATTTCCAGGAGAGGAAACCATGAACACTGCCTGGAGAGCTGTCCCTCAGATAGGAGCAGAAATGGGGAGCTAAAGGGAGGTCACCTCCTGGGAAGGGACTT
>NW_008327581.1:0-494 GCF_000622305.1 Nannospalax galili
AAGAAAACTCAGGCAGAAATGAAGAAGGAAGTGCAAAACTCAATATGCCAAACTGAAACAACAGGGGAAAGCCTCAACTCTAGAATGAATGAAATGGAAAACAATATCAACACTGGAGGATAAAGTTGAAGAATTGGACCACTCAAGCGAAGAGTATGGGAAATTTCAAAAAAAAAAACAAAAACACAATGAGCCAGACTTGTTGGCACACGCCTTTAATCCCAGCACTCAGGAGGCAGAGGCAGGTGGATCTCTGTGAGTTCAAGGCCAGCCTGGTCTACATAGTGAGTTCCAGGACAACTGGGGCTACAGGGAGACCCGGTCTCAAAAAGACCAAAAAAAAAAAAAAACGAAAAAGAAAACCAAGAATGGAATATGCAAGAGATGTGGGACACCACAAAAAAAACAAATCTACAGATCATAGGAACAGAGGAAGGAGAAGGATTTCAGATTAATGGTGTTGACCAGATCTTAAACAGGATTGTAGAAGAGAA
>NW_008327582.1:0-383 GCF_000622305.1 Nannospalax galili
AAGCTGAGAGATGTATTAGTGTGCTCTCTATCCCTCGTTCCACTATGTTCCGTGAGCCTTAGGTATAGATGTTACACTGTAGATGTGTCGCTTAGCGCTGAGCATCTCTCAGACATTTATTCTCTGTGTGTGACAAGTTATGAAACTCTGTAATACCCTCCATCTGTTGCAAAAAGAAGTTTCACTTAGGTAAAGTATACTTGTTTGTAAATAGAAGGATCAACATCTATCATACCATAAGAAATTTCACTTTTCTAGTGGTATGACAGATAGTGTTTTCTCTAGGATCTATGATCGCTCTAGTCATGTGTATTTGGCTTTGTTTACAGTGTTACCTATGAGTTTCCTCCCATTGATCATATACAAAGAACCCAAGAAAACAA
>NW_008327583.1:0-574 GCF_000622305.1 Nannospalax galili
TTAACAAGGAGGTACAAGCTCTTCATGATGGAAAGACCTCCCACAATGACAGATGTGAACAATCAATATTGTGAAAATTCCAAACTACCCAAAGTTATCTAGAGATGCAATAACTATCAAAGTTCTCATAGCATTTTCACAAAAATAGAAAAAGAAACCCTCAAATTAGTATGGAAACTCAGATGATGCTGGATAACCAAAACAATCCTGAAAGATAACAACGCTGGAGGCATCATGGTTTCAAATCCTGTTTCAAAGCTATTAAAATCAAAACTGAATGCTACTACCATAAAAACCAACATACAGGCCTATGAAACAGAATTTAGAGCCTAGAAATAAACTTGAACATACAGTCAACTAATCTTTACCAGAGGCTCCAAGAATCCAGAGCTAGCAAGTCAGCCTTTCTGATGACAAGGCCAAAACCAACTGCCACAACAATAAAAAAAATGACAGTCGCACAGTTACACCTGAGATATGTGAAGTTTTGTCAATTATGGCTCAAAAAAGATGGAAAATAGTGGAAAACAAAGACAAACCTAAGTTCATACGTCTTGCACATTAGAATGTTCTA
>NW_008327584.1:0-495 GCF_000622305.1 Nannospalax galili
CACAACACACACAGCACACACACAACACACACAGCACACACAGCACACACATAACACACACAACACAGACAACACACACACAGCATACACACAACACACACACACAACACACACACCACACACAGCACACACACAGCACACACAACACACACACAACACACACAGCACACACACAGCACACACACAACACACACACAGCACACACACAACACACACACAACACACACACAACACACACACACAACACAGACAGCACACACACAGTACACACAGCACACACACAACACACACAACACACACACAGCACACACACAACACACACAGCACACACACAACACACACAACACACACACAGCACACACACAGCACACACAGCACACACACAGCACACACAGAGCACACACACAACACACACAGCACACACACAACACACACAGCACACATAGCACACACATAACACACACAACACACACACAACACACAACACACACAAAG
>NW_008327585.1:0-1608 GCF_000622305.1 Nannospalax galili
ATATAAAAGGCCATGGCAGAGGAGAACGCCTGGTTTCTTGCTGCTTGCCTTTGCTCTCTCTGGTGAGTTCGTCTTGCTACTGTAGACTGAAGACTTGCTGATCATTTGGAATTCATCAGACCTTCAGCGCCGGATTGGAACTACTGAGACATCCAGCCTCGTGGACTGAGAGACTACAGATTCTCAGCCTCTCCAGTGTGGTGCAGCCATTGTTGGACTACTCGGACTCTATCCTGTGAGCTAAGCGGATAAATCTCTCTCAATAGATAGATAGATGATAGATGATTGATAGATAGATAGATAGATAGATATAGATAGATAGATATTCATTCTACCAATTCTGTTTCTTTGGAGAACCCTGACTAATACAAACTAAATAAAAACAATTCTTCATTATGACCAAGAGACTGTTTTCCATATTAGGAGAGAGTTCAACATTTGAAAATCAGCTAGTGCATCTACTGTATGGATAGGCTAAAGACAATATACCAGTTGACACAGAATATCTTTTATGACCCACTTCTCAGAGACATGGCTACCTGACCAAGACCAGGATGCTCTCCCAAAGGAACACTGCTCCCTGCCCATCACACACCTGCTGATTGGGAATAGACTTTTTTTTCAAGGCAGTTAGGGTCAAAAGCAAAATACTCCCTGCCTCCATTTTCTTATTGTACAATGGAGATATCTACTGAAGGGAAACAAGTATTTATTCACTCAACAAACTAGTAGGCTCCCTCACTATGTGCCAAATGCTGTCCTTGCTGGGTAGAGCTGTTACTGGAAGTCTTGGGCAGTCTGAGCTGAGGGGTCTCATGTTACTGGGGAAACTGGGATCCCTTCTTGGGCCTCTTAGTCATGTTAATAAAAGAATTTAGAAATGGATTCAAAAGGAGGCTTAAGGACAATTTAATTAGAGTTTAAAAGAAAAACTATAAATCTAAACTATAAATCTGGAGGAGGAAGATGAAGCAGGGAAAGAGAAAAGGCCATGCCATTTGAGTTAAGCCACCATGGAGGTCAGCCATAGGGTGGAAAAGCAGCCACATGGCAGGGAAGGGCGATTTATAGGAAGAGTGAAGTCCAAAGGGTTAGGGAAAGCATGCTTAGAAAAAGAGATACAAAGAAAGAAAGGGGTGAGAGAAGCTCAGAAAAGCAAGCAGACTTAGGGAGCTGCATGGCGGCAGCTTTGTGAGCAGCTGCACAGAGGGCAGAAATGCTGGGAAGGAAATTATCTCACCTCACTAAAGGACTGATTATCCTTCCCCCCTCTAGCACAGATTAAGGAAAATCCTGCTTCCTGAGAGGTGATTCCTTAGTCAGGCAATTAACTGGCCCGACTGGATTATTTCTTCAAAGATGAGACAATGGAATGTCTCCACAGTCAGCTAGATTCCACTGTTTTGATCAGAAGGAAGCTTTTCCTTAATGATCCTCCAGTGTTACTCTAACACACAACAAAGGGACACAAGGAAGAGCTCCCTGCCTAGGAGATCACAGAGGGAGGAGGCCCAGCATGGTGTATATTTAGCATATTAAATGTGGAAAGAGCTGAGGGAAAGGGAACAGGAAAGGGAGGGAGATGGAAGTGACAGAAACCATGAAGAA
>NW_008327586.1:0-590 GCF_000622305.1 Nannospalax galili
GCGGTGATGTCGGTGGCCCTCTGGACCATGCGGCGGCAGCGGCCCTCCTGACAGCGGGCCGCCCAGCTTCCCCAGGGGAAGGATGGAGGGGTCCTCGAGGCCCAGGCCGCGCCGCTCCTGAGCTCCCGCCCCCGAGCTCCCCCCCCCACGTGGCCCGACACTTACCCCAGAAGCCACAGGGACAGCAAGGTGGCAGGCTGGGCTCTTTGCTGCGCTCTCTCCTGGCTTCTCCCATGTTGTTTGGCGGCAGCGGGAGCGTTGGCCGACCTCAGCAGCACTGTCGGAACTTGCTGTATTCCATCTCGGCTTCTGGCATCATCCATCGTCTATGGCGTGGGGGGGGGGGCATTGACGCTTGACGCTGTGGAATATTCAACGGCCGAAGTGGTGTCAGCAGTTGGTGACAATCGGGACCATTCGGCGGTGGCAGAGGCGCTCAGGAACATGCAGCGTGGGTGCTCGGGAATGTTCGGTGGCACTCGGCGGTGGTGAGAGCTGGGACCAAACTTTGCTGGGCACAAACAGCGGAGGGTGCAGCATTGACAGGAGCTGGGCCTGAGCCCAACGAGGAGGAAGCGGCGGGGGCAGGG
>NW_008327587.1:0-545 GCF_000622305.1 Nannospalax galili
GTGTCACCTGATATGATTAGAACTTGTCATCTACAACATGTCTAGGTTAGCGGCTGTCACACAGGAAGCTCTCAGTCCAGGTTGGCCAGGGTGACAGCGGGTTGGCACCTGTGTTCACAAAGTTCTCAGGGGTACAGTGCTCTGCAGACATGAATGTCAAGCCACAGAGTCTTCCAAGTCTGGGCACCCCTGGCCCATAGCCACCATTCTCTACCTTCCCTTAGTTTATATCCCTTAAAACATTAAGTTCTCACTAGCCCTATCGAAGATTATCACTATATTGTTCAGAAGCAGAGACTGAGGCTTGGAGAGCCTTGTGGTACACCTGAGCTCGGGTGGTGTGCCATGTGGCAGATAGTAAAGGATGATGGGGGCTCCAACTTGGCATGCCAGTCCTTTCCTTCTTTGGCTTTAACACCTACAGAGGGTGGTGTTCTTAGTGGCCTACAGAATTCCACCCTCATTTCTTAAGGTTACATCCTACCATATCTTCCCCCCATTCTAAAACCTTCAATGGCTCTCTTAGGTCTCTAACTAGAAAGTTC
>NW_008327588.1:0-849 GCF_000622305.1 Nannospalax galili
CAGGCTGAGTATGAGGTCTACTTTAGAGAAAACTCCATGAGATGCTTAATGGAAAGCGTATTCTTTGGTTTGAGGTGGAACACTATATAGATATATCTTAGGTCCGTTTGGAGGATGATATCCTCCTTTCACTCAGATATATCTCTGTTTATATAGATGACCAGTGTCTTGGGAAAAAATGGGGAATTAAAGTCACCTATTTCTGACTTGGATTTAATGCCTGTTTTGAAATCCAGTGGTATTCTTTGTATGAAATGATCTGTGCCAGATTTTGGTGCATATATGTTGATACGTGTAATGACTCCTTGGTTCATTGTTCCCTTGATCAGAATGAAGTGATCGTTTTCTCTTCTGACTGATTTTAGACTGAAGTTTATCTTGTCAGATATTAAGACAGCATAACCTGAACGATTTTGTTCCCACTTATGTGGAATTTTTTCACATTTTCTCTCAAAGCTGATCTCTATTCTTGAATATAATAAGAATTTCTAGAAGACAACAAAAAATGGATTTTGTTTCATAATCATTCAACTAAACTGTGTCTTTTGAGTGAGAAGATGAGGTCATTGGTATTTAAAGTTATTACTGAAAGATGTGCATGGGTTACTGTAATTTTATTTTCTGTGTGTGTTCTTAGTCTTATTTTGTTTTTCTGTTATTAGAGCTTTATTCTGTAGATGCTTGGATATGGTCACCTCTTTCTTCAGTTATCTGTATTGTTACTAGTAGTCTCTGGAGGTCTAGTTTGGTGGACATGAATTCTTTTCAGCCTATTTATTCCATGGAGATTTTTCTTCCTCTTCGGACTATGATAAACACTTACTGGGCGGGGGGGGGGGGGGTAAAGCA
>NW_008327588.1:2078-3219 GCF_000622305.1 Nannospalax galili
TCACTATGTAGACCAGGCTGGCCTCAAACTCACAAAGATCTGCCTGTCTCTGCCTCCCAAGTGCTGGGATTAAAGGCATGCACCACCATGCCTGGTGATTATTATTCTTTTAAATTCTATGTCCCAGGGTTCATGTGGGTGTTTCTCATTACAATACACTTCTGGAGGAACTGGTTGGGTTTGGTGGGGAAATATTATCATGGTTTTTTGTACTTGTTTGCATTTTTCATTGTGGACTGAGCATATGACTTCCTTTGTTACTTGTGTGTCTGATCTGAAATTCTAGCCTGCCGTTGTGTAGTTTAAGTTGATTCTATTCATGCTGTTGATGCTGCTACACTGGTTTCTGATCAGGTATGAAAAGTTAGTTGGTCTGTTTCAGGTTCTCACTTTTGATTTTTATTTGTGCTACAAAAATATACAGGCTTTACACCCCACACACACAAATGAAAAATTGTAATGAAGGAGATGTTACTTCTCTTATGAAGCTACAAATAATAGAGACATTCAAAATGCTATGGATACTTCAAGAGTAAAACATGTATTGAGCCCAGGAATATGAGTCAAGAATGTCTAGTGAATAATGTATGTTATTGTTAATTGTAAAATCTCTCAAGTTCTATAGATACTATTATTCAAAAGTTGCAGAAAACAGCTGACTTTCCAGAAATAGGAGACTGTGTATAGGAAAGAGAAAACTGTTCTGGAACTAGTGATACTGTGCAGGCTTCTGCCTGCAGGTGTACACCCCATGAGCCTCCATTTGAATTGCTTAGGAAATTATGTATGTCCACCCTACACACAACGCAGTCTCTCCCCCTGTGGTATCCCTTTGATTCCTGTATCTTTGATCCAACACTGTGTAGTATATTTATTAAAATCAAGCACAGATCTTGGCATATCCTGCTCAGAAAATTTTCTGTGGGATGAATTCTTCAGAACCTTTAGCTTGTTTTTGATAGCAAATACAAATTAATTTGATTTATTCTTCTCTATCAAAGCTCAGAGTCTAATGTTTAGGAGAATTGCATGTATTTATGCAAATGGCATTACTTTTTAAAGTGTGACTCTCATTAAATATCACTCGGGCGTAATAAGATGAATATGGCAATTAATAAAATTTTATCTCTCAAATACATGA
>NW_008327589.1:0-497 GCF_000622305.1 Nannospalax galili
TAATGAAACCCTTGTTTTAGAGGCTAACTTAAAATTTAATTTAAGAAAATTGACTAGTGTTATTATGGCAGCAGTGGGTTAGGTGTGAAAAGGGGGGGCCTCACCTTTGTCCCCCTCCAAGCTCTCACATCACACAATGCCTTCAGCTAGCTGACACGGCAGGGGGTCCTCAGCCAAGCAGCCCTCAGGCTTGGCCTTTCCAGGATCCAGACCATGCATCAAATAAACCCATATGGTTTATATTGTACCCAGCCCCTGGCATTCTGTGTCAGCAGCAGAAAAGAGACTCAGCTGGCTCCGAAAAGCAGACATCTCCCAAATGTGGGCATTAACCAACATGTTAAGTCCCCAGCAGAGCAAAAAGACTGGAAGGAGGGCTTGGCCCCATCCTTCAACCTCATGGCTGACTGTGGACCAGCCGTATCTTTTCTGCCGATGGACTGGGCTTTACACTGTCACCTCCTGGGGTTCTGTGGTCTTCTGACTTGGACTAACAT
>NW_008327590.1:0-347 GCF_000622305.1 Nannospalax galili
AGTATGGCAGGGGTGGACCTGTGTGTGCATGGATTCTGTCATTAGGCAGAGCATCCGCAAAGCACAGGTGGGACCTCAGGCTTACTTTAGAAAGCAATCCCATCTTTTCTGTACTGCTCTGGCTATATCAGGCCTATCAAGGTACAGAGGACAATCCTTCTGAGAGAGAGCTAAGACTTTAACACCATGCATAAAACACTTTCACAGTCACACTTACACTAGTGTGTGACTAAATACCTAAGACTGTGGTCCAGTGGGACTGATGCCCAAGTCTGCCCATTTACATGTTTGTTTCGTGTTTTCCAACATACTTCATTCTCAAGTTCTAAAGTCAATGTTCATAAGAG
>NW_008327591.1:0-1321 GCF_000622305.1 Nannospalax galili
GTTTGGGATCACTATTTCAACTTCCTTATGTTATGGGTCTATTTAATCTGTAGATCTCTTCTTGGTTTAGCTTCATTGGTTCCCATGATTTAAATATTTCACCCATTTCTTTTATATTTTCAACTTTAACAGAATATAGGCTTTTAAAGTATTCCCTTATAATGTTCTAGATCTTTTTGATGTCTGTTTTGATATTTCCCTTTTTAACTCTAAATTTGGTGATTTGGATTTGCTCTCTTTATTTTGGTTAACTGGTCTAAGTGTTAAGAGGAATGACAGATGTATGACTTCCAATGGGGGACAGGCTATGGGAGGGTACCAGTGGGGACGGGGGGTGGCAGAGAGTATAAAGATGTTTAAGACTGTTTGAGATGTTCTGTATGAAATACACAGAATTTCAATAAAAACAAATTAAAAAATACCTTATTCATCTGTTCAAAGAATCTACTCAGATTCACTGCTTCTTTGTATTGTTTTCTTTGTTTCTATTTCATTAATCTCTGCTCTGATTTTTGTTATTTCTTCTCATCTATTGGGTTTGAGTTTTGTTTGTTATTGTCTTTCCAGAGTCTTGAGTTGCAATACTAAGTCATTTACATTTGCCCTTTCTTAGTTTTTTAGTGTAGACACTTAGAGCTGTAAAGTTCCCTCAGGATGATGGCTTTTAAAGTGTCCCAGAGGTTTTGTTGTGTTTTATTATCATTTTCATTTAGTTCCAGGAATATGTTTATTTTTTCTTAACTTCTTCTTTGACCTATTCATCATTCAGGAATATATTGTTTAATTTCTTTGAGTTTGTGGATTTATTATTTTCTTTTGGTATTGATTTTTAAGCTTTATTGTGCTGTGGTCGGATCGAATATATGGAATTCTTTCTCTTTTTTTTGTTTGTATTTTTTGCGACTTGTTGTGTGCCCCAATATGTGGTCAATTTTAGAGAAACTTCCATGGACTGCTGAATAGAAAGTCTATTCTTTGGTGCTTGTGTGGAATATTAGGTAGATGTCTGTTAGGTTCATTTGATGTATGGTATCATTTAATTCAGATATCTCTCTGTTTATTCTTTGTCTGGTGGACCTGTCTATTGAAGATAGTGAGGCATTGAAGTCCCATACTATTACTGAGTTGAGGCTAATCTGTGTCTTAAAGTATTTTAGTACTATTTTTATGCAATTAGGTGCAGTAGAGTTGGTTCATATGTGTTCACTTGGATTTTTCATTATTCACAGTGAATTAATATTCATTATTTTGTATATTTTTACATTATACTACCCCAAGGATTGGTAAAAATTTAAACAATAAAGTTAGCATTACAGAAGGA
>NW_008327591.1:2553-2697 GCF_000622305.1 Nannospalax galili
AGAAATACCTTGATTTATGGCTTTCTTTGCTCTTAAACTAATAAAAGCTCTTATGACTACTGCCACAGTGAGCACGTCTTTCAAGACAACATGATTTTATATTCCCAGGTCACCATCACTCACATTTGTCTCAAGGATGCACTA
>NW_008327592.1:0-450 GCF_000622305.1 Nannospalax galili
TGGCTATTCTGGTATATGTTAAAATAGACTTCAAACAAAAACTAGTCAGAAATGATAGGAAAGGATATTTCATTGTCATTAAAGAAAAATCCGCTGCGAGGCTATATAATCCTAAACATATGCACCAAACACAAGACACCCAATTTCATAAAAGAAACGTTATGAGATCTAAAATCACATAATGACTCAAAGGCAGTGATAGTGGATGACATCCAGATCCCATTCTCATCAACAGACAGTTTATCCAGAGAAAAAGTATATAGAAAAACTTGCAAGTTAAATGACATCGTAAATCAAAATGGGCCTAACGGATATTTACAAAACATTCTACGTAAACACCAAAGAATACATTTTCATCTCATCAATTCATGGAATTTTCTCCCAAATCAACCACATATCAGGACACGAGGCAAGTTTTAAAAAATTTTAAAATTTGAAATAACATCGTGT
>NW_008327593.1:0-461 GCF_000622305.1 Nannospalax galili
GTTGCTCTGAAAATCTTGGAACTATAGTGATGAAAACAGAAAGTCTTGCCCATATGAAGCTTACATCGTAATAGAAGGAAGAAAGAAACAACATAAATATGGAACAAATTTATACTATGTAAAGAGCCCAGCACTGCCAAGGACTGAACAAGTTTATTACTGTTTTACGTATGGTGATGAGAAGGCTTATTGATAGGCAATGTTTGAACAGAATAAATAAATGAAAGATTTAAGAACTATGAGAGAAACTGCATGCAACTTAACTGTAAAACACAACCAAGTTTCTTTGCCAAACGTAATTTTTCCTGTTATTTTTAATACCATTTCTATTTAAAATAATCAGGTTTCATCTTATTTTATTCCAGGTGAAGTGGCAGAGTATAATGATTATTAACACGGATATGTTTTCGTGGTGATAATCATCCCGACGGGGTGAGATGCTTTGAAGCAGTTTAATTTTC
>NW_008327594.1:0-403 GCF_000622305.1 Nannospalax galili
CTATGGTCAAACAAAATGTACTCCAGCATTACCCCTAAGGACTAACATAAATAATTTTTGGACAATTACAATTGATGAATGAAATACTACAAATTGGAAATATATTGGACACACAAGTAAGTCTTTATCAATGACTTATATTTGCTATCATCATGAAAACGATAATCAATTACCAGTCCCATGGGATGTAGATGCTACAGTGGAAAATATTACCGAAATAGTCCAAGAGTTTAGACTAGTTAACAGACTAGTCAACAGAATATCTTATAATAGAACTATTTATAAAGTCAAGAAAGCAAAATTTGTAAACCCTGATGTCACAGTACATCCAGTATCAATAGTAGGAGCAATTGAAGGAGATGATTTCTCACCTTCAGAAACAGAAATACAATATAAAGTTAAT
>NW_008327595.1:0-349 GCF_000622305.1 Nannospalax galili
TGACCTCCTCAGGCATTGCATGAAATGGGTGCAGTTAAACACATGCAAGCAATACATTCATAGGCATGAAATAAAATCATAAATAAAATATAAAAAAGAAAATTCAAGAGGCTATGTTTGAAACATAGAAATACTATATATATAGTATCTTGAGTATTTCACAGTAATAAATACAGGTAAACACATAGTAATAATCTTGATTTATTATAACAGGCAGTGTAAAATTATTGTTGCTGAAAAGCATTTAACAAGTATTTAAGATAACCTTACTTTTTTAATTCAAAGTACAGTGATAAATAATTATCTCAAGTGTATTGTCATAGGGTAGCATGTTAATATTATCTACTTA
>NW_008327595.1:3521-3799 GCF_000622305.1 Nannospalax galili
CAGTTAGATTTTCCAAGTCTTCTGATTTCTTTCCATATTCTGTGACACAGGGTAGCATTTGATCCATCTCTGAAAGGTCAGAGTGAAGAAGTTTGAGCTGGTGTCTGGTGATCTTTGTCTAACAGCTCACAAGCAATATAAAAATTGCATTACTAGCCCATTTTATCTGTTCCCTTCGCTGCCCCCTTAAATCAACAATTCAAAGAGCTTGTTCCCCATTAGCTAGAATTTCAGGCTTGCTCAAGCAACTTGGGCTTTGTTTGCTGACTCCCTTTCTC
>NW_008327596.1:0-2570 GCF_000622305.1 Nannospalax galili
CTGGTGAAGACCTGTTTCTTGGATGAGGGGAGGGAGGGGCAGGCCCAAAGGCTAGAGGGAAGACCCAGGAGACCCACTAGGCCAGGGGTAGGGTGGAGCCGGGTGTCCCACAGATTCTGGGGGCCCAAGAGTGGCTGCAGGGAGTCCGTGGCCAGGGAAGTCAATACGGGGCCTGGGCAGGGATTGAGTCCTGGTGTGGCCCACACACCCGGGATTGTGAGCTGTAGCCCAGCTGTCTGTCCTTCTGTGTTGGGCCCAGACACCAACAAGGGCTGTGGTGTGATCCTGGACCCTTGGATGGAAGGAAGTCTCCTGGGCCCAGGTGAAAACAGGGTGCGGCCTGCACACACTGCTGTCTTTCACCCTGTCAGGCTGCTCCTTCATCTGCGAGGGGTTGGGAGGTCTTGTTGTCCTGCAGGACTGGCCCACCAGGCTGTCGAGCTCTTTCCAGGTGCCTGTCCTTCCCTGGATGGGCCCGGACACGACCAGGGGCTGCCATGTGTTCCTGGCTCCCGGAAGGAACAAGCCTTGGCTCAAAGGCGTGGGGAGGTTAGGTTGGTGTGTGGGGTGTTGGATGTTCAGTGGGGTGTGTGTGCTATGCATTTGGCATGTTGGGAGCAGTGGCGGGGGAGGGGATGTTCACCAGGGTACAGACAGAGAGGTGGTGGGGGGCTGGAACAGGATGTGTGCCACTCACCCAGTGGTTTGTTGGTCCATCTTGTCATCATCAGGATTGTTGGGTGCCAGGGCACTTGCCTCGGTTTCACCCAGGTTTTTTGGGGGGTACCACTGTGACACCCTGGTGGTGGCTGGTTTTGAAGAATGTCTGGGGTCGGGTAGCCATGGCGAAGAGATGTTGTCCAGTTGCATAGAGGGCCCTGTCTCACCCATGGTGGGGGCTAAGGGTGGCTGCAGGGAGTCCATGGCCAGGGAAGTGAAGAACCATCCTGGAGGGGATCAAGTCTGGGTGCTGCCCACACACCCAGGATGGTGAGCTGTAGCCCTGCTGTCTGTCCATCTCTGTTGGGCCCGACACCAACAAGGGCTGTGGTGTGATCCTGGCCTCTTGGATAGAAGGAAGTTGCCTGGGCCCAGGTGGAAGTAGGGTGCAGCCCACACACCCTGCTGTTTCTCAGCAGCCAGGTTGCTCCTTCATCCGTGAGGAGTCAGTAGGTCTTACTGTCGTGCAGGACCTGTCCACCAGGGTTGTTGAGCTCTCCCCATGTGTCTGTCCTTCCCTGGATGCACCCAGACACCACCAGGGGCCGTGGTCTTATCCTGGCTGCCTGGATCTAAGGAACAGGTCTTGGTTCGAAAGTGTGGGGAGGTGGTGTGAGTGGGGTGTTGGGGGTCAGGTGGGGTGTGCAGGGTGTGTGTTGGGGGGATGCAGGAGTGCAGTAACAGGGGAGGTGATGTTTGTGAGGCTAGGGGCAGGGAAGTGGTTAGGGGCTGGAATAGGGTGTGCCCCACTCACCCAGTGGTTTATTGGGTCCATCTCGTAGTCATCTTTGTCGTCAGGAGTGTTGGGTGCCAGCCTCGCAAGCCTCAGTCGGTTTCACGCACGTGTTTTTTGGGGTACCACCTTGACATCCCGGTTGTGGTAAGGGCCCTGACTGGCCCGTGGTGGGGGTGTAGGGATTCCGGGGCCAGGGAAGTCAAGATGGGGCCTGGGCGGGGATCAAGTCCAGGTGTGGCCCACACACCTGGGAGGGTGAGCTGTAGCCCAGCTGCCTGGATCTAAGGACAGGCCTGGGCTCGATGGTGGGGTCGTTTTGGGGGGTGTGTGGGGTTCAGGGTTGGGGCTTTGTGCAGGGTGTGTGTTGGGGGGTGTGGGGGCATGTGAGGTGGCAGTTGGGGGCAATATTCAGGAGAGTATGTGGGGGGGCGTCTGGAACAGGGTGTGTCCCACTCACCGAAGATAATAAGCTCTATGCAGATTTTCTGTCCTTTTGTGTTGGGCCTGGACACCAACCAGGGCCATGGTGTGATCATGGCTGTGTGGATCTAAGGAAGAGGCCTGGTTCTGGCGGTGGTGAGGGTGGGTACTAGTTGGGAGGTCAGGGTGTTGGGAGGTGGGGGGAATGTGGAGGGAATAGGGTAAAGCCCACTCGCCAGGATATTAAGCTCTATGCAGCTTGTCTTTCCTTCCTTGTAGCCCCAGTGTGACTGCCAAGGAGGTCCATGGTCTAATCAATCCTAGCCCCGTGTATTTCAGGACTTCTTGTGGCCTGGGGTGTAGGCAGGCTGAGACCCACACACCCTGCTCTTTAATCCATGTCTGTAGGGGTTATATTGAAGACTTTATTTTCCACCCTGTCCCTTCATCATAATTAAACCCCGAATTTGAGTTGTTTTGTGTTCCGTAGCAAATGGATAGTAGATGATGAATAGATAGATCAATAGATAGTAGATGATGAATAGATAGATATACAGATAGGTAATAGATGGATACCCAATGATATATCATAGACAGATGGATGATAGAGAGGTAGGTAGGTTGGTGATAGAGTGAATAAAGGTTTCATGACAGAATATCTTAGGCAGGCAGGGTCAAAAGCAGAGCTTCATCC
>NW_008327597.1:0-619 GCF_000622305.1 Nannospalax galili
ATGGTCGTGTCACATTCCCTCCTTTAAGTGAACATGGTCGTGTCACCAGCCTTCAGTGACATGGACATGGTCGTGTCACCTGCTCACTTAGTCATGCACATGATCGTGTCACCTGCCCTATTTGACGTGCACATCGTCGGGTCACCTGCCATGCCTACCATAAAGATAGTCATGTCACCTGATCCCACTCAGGACAAGAGTGTCGTGTCACCTCCACCTCTCATATGCAGATGGTCGTGTTACCTGCCCCCTGTGATGTGCGCATAGTCGTGTCACCTGCCCCCTCTGACGTACTCATGGTCGTGTCACTTGCCACATCTGTCGTGCAGATGGTCGTATCTCCTGCTGCCTCTGACATGCAGATGGTGGTGTCACCATCCCCGTCTGACTTGTAGATGGTCGTGTCACGTGCCCCCTCTGCCGTAAAGATTATCATGCACCTGTGACCTCTGACGTGCAGATGGTCGTGTCTCCGGCCCCTTCTGACGTGCAGATTGTTGTGTCACCTGCCCCCTCTGACGTGTAGATGGCCATGTCACCTGCCACCTCTCACTTGCAGATGGTCGTTTCACCTGCCCTGTATGCCGTAAAGATGGTCGTGTCACCTGCCACCTCTGAT
>NW_008327598.1:0-652 GCF_000622305.1 Nannospalax galili
AGAGAGTCAAATCACTCTGACCCCCAACATCTTAGCTCACTTAGAGGAAAAGCGAGCATTATAGGGGTGCTTACAATAAAGGGCTCCATGGGGCTCTAACTGTAGCCAAATTCTCTTGGGGAGTGTCCAGGCCAGCTTCGGTCATCAACTTGACACACCTGGGCAGAGGGAGCCTCAACTGGGGGAATTTCCTCCATTGGATGGGCCTGTGGCCATGTCTATGGGGCATTTTCTCGATTGTTATGCGATGTGGGAGGACCCAGCCCACTATGGGCGATGCCACTCCCAGGCAGGTGGGCCTGGGCTGTATCAAAAAGAAGGCTGAGCACAGGCCAGGGGAGCAATCCAGTAAGCAGTGTTCCTCCATGATTTCTGCTTGGGCTCCTGCCTCCAGGTTCCAGGTTCCTGCCTTGGGCTCCCTTGATGATGGACTGTGCTGTAAGCCAAATAAACCCTTTCCTCCCCAGGTTAGTTTCGGTCAGTGTTTTTTGTTTTTAATGTGTATGGGGGTATTGCCTGCATGTAAGTGCACCCATGTCATGCAATGCCTGCAGAGGTCAGAAGAGGGCATTGGATCCCCTGGAACTGGAGTTACAGATGGTTGTTAGCCACCATGTGGGTGCTAGGAATGGAACCCAGGTCCTCTGTAAGA
>NW_008327598.1:757-3065 GCF_000622305.1 Nannospalax galili
GAATGTGTTTGTAATCCCATCACTGGGACTGGAGACGGGAGGATCTCTAGGCATCACTGGCCAGTCAACCTAGCTGAATTGAAGAGCTCCAGGCCAGTCAGAGACCCTGTCTCAGAAAACGAGGTGAAAACCTCAGGGTTGTCCTCTGGCCTCTTCACGCACATGTACCCACATGTGCACATACACTCATAACCAACAGAGCTTCACACCCTGTCTTCCACTTCGTGAAGCAAGAAGAGTCCAAAGGACAGATCTGGTTCATGAGCCTCAGTCTCCACATGTGTGGGAAACTGTCAGGCTGCTCTTCACGCTGCCTGATGACGTCAGAATGCTTTAGTCAAAACACACAGTGAGAAGTCAGGAGTCACCGCGTGTTCCCTCACAGGGATGAGGACGTGTCTCCACCGCATCGTCCTGTTCCTGTCGTCACTGTCCAGATTCTTGGGAGGTGGGCGCTTCAGAAAGCAGCCTTCCAGAGGCTGGTGAGATGGCTCTGCGGGTGAAGGCACTTGCTGTCGAGCCTGATGACCTGAGTTCAATCCCTTGAACTGACTTGATGGAAGGAGAAAAGCAATTCCTACAAGTTGTTCTGATTCCACATGCATGCTATGGCAGAACTGAACTAATTGATTAATTAATTAATTAATTAAAAATATTTGAAGGCGCTGGAGAGATGGCTCAGCCGTTAAGAGCACTGATTATTCCTAAAAGTTGTTCTGATTCCACATGCATGCTATGGCAGAACTAAACAAATTAATTGATTAATTAATTAACTTAAAATATTTGAAGGAGCTGGAGAGATGGCTCAGCAGTTAAGAGCACTGGTTGTTCTTGCAGAAGACCCGGGTTCAAATCCCAGCACCCACATGGCAGCTAACAACTGTCTGTAAATCAGACTCTTCTGACCTCTGTGACCATAACACAACACGGGTGCACTTAACCTACAGGCAGGCAATGCACACATACACATAAAATAAAAATAAAAATTTAAAAAATATTTAAAAAGGAAACAACCTTTCTCATACTGTGAACAATCCTTTTCAACTCGAAAAACTCTCCCCACTTGGAGTGCGTGATGAGGGCCCCCCTCCCCCCACTTGGTGTGTGTGATGAGGGCCCCTCCCCCACTTGGCATGGGAGATGAGGGCCCCTCCCCCAGTTGGCTTCCGTTATGAGGGCCCTCCCCCACTTGGCGTGGGTGATGAGGGTCCTACCCCCTTGGCCTGTGTGATGAGGGCCCCTACCCCCACTTGGTGTATGTGTGTGTGTGTGTGTGTATGTGATGAGGGGCCCTCCCCCTACTTGGCCTGTGTGATTAGGGCCCCTCCCCCCACTTGGCGAGTGTGATGAGGTCCCCGCCCCCCACTTGGCGTGTGTGATGAAGGCCCCTCCCCCCACTTGGCATATGTGTGTGTGTGCATGTGTGTGAGATGAGGGCCCCTCCCCCCACTTGGCATATATGTGTGTGTGTGAGATGAGGGCCCCTCCCCCCAATTGGCGTATGTGATGAGGACCCCTCCGCCCACTTGGCCTGTGTGTGTGTGTGTGTGTGTGTGTGTGTGTGAGATGAGGGCCCCTCCCCCCACGTGTGTGTGTATGTCTCTGTGTGTGTGAGATGAGGGCCCCTCCCCCCATTTGGCGTGTATGATGAGGGCCCCCTTCCCCCACTCGGCGTGTGTGATGAGGCCCCCCCTCGCCCCACAAAAGAGAAAAATCTAAAAACTGCTGAGGAAAAGTTTTAAAGGTAGAGCAAGTGACAAAATGTCACGGGGTTATGGGATTGCCCCCCACAGGACAATGTAGAACCCTGAGACCCTCTTCATTCACCCGCTACCCCCCAATCCCTCCAAATCCCCACTAATTGCTCTTTTAGCTTCTGTAAAATGTTTGGCTGCTGCTTTAGACATGCCTAGACATGCCCTGGCATGCCCTGACCCCCTCCTACTACCCCCCACTCCAGGAAACTATAGATTAAGCAAGCCCGGACATGAAACTGCCCTATAAGGTAAAAACAGAGACTCCTGGCCCCACAGATAACAGTCAGCACATTCCACAGCCCTGAGAATAGCACCCACCAATAAGGAACCTCCAAGGCTGCATCCTATACATCCAATCAGTTTAAAATTATGTTGGTGTGCGTGCACTCCTTGAACCAACCAAAATGTAACTTTGGTATCCCCTCCTCTCTTTGTCTAAAACCTATAAAAGTCTCCACCCTCACTTACTCTGGGCTCTCAGCATGGATCTGTTGCATTGGTGAGGTCTGAGAGCCCGAGCTTAAACCCGAATAAACCATAAACCTTGCTTT
>NW_008327598.1:3666-5048 GCF_000622305.1 Nannospalax galili
GGGTGGCACCACCCACAGTGGGCTGGGCCATCCCACATCACACAACAATCAAGAAGATGCCTCACAGACATGGCTATAGGCCAGTTCAATGGAGGCAATTCCCCAGTTGAGGCTCCCTCAACCCAGGTGTGTCAAGTTGACACTAAAGCTATCCAGAACAGGAGGGGACCATAGCTCCAGCTTCATGGGAGGGGACCACAGATCCTCTAGAATGGACTTCCAGCCTCCCTTGCCGGTCAGCTGTGGTCTTGGCTCCACACGTGGTCCTGGCCACCCAGGCCTTGACGTTGGACCTTTCCCGGTCCTCAGGTACCAAGAGGTTTTCCATCATTTTCTATTGCTTTTCTCCAGCCCCAGTGCACCGTCATCTGTGCCCTACAGAGAATGCAAAGCACTTAATTGAACGTCTAGAGATAAAATCAGTCTGGGAAGATAAACATGAATAAACCCTAGATAAAAAATAAAGTAGATGCTTCTCTAACACACACACATGCACATGCACACACACGCAGGCATGCATGCACGCATGCACACACACACACACACACGCACAGGCATCACAGGCACACTGAGTAAATTAATGTACAATACCAGGCAATGCACTCAAACAAGAAAAAGTAAGAAACATAACACCAGAAATAAAGAGTCTGGCTTACCACTGCTGGCATCGCAATCTGCAGTGGATATATCCAGAGCTGCAGGGGTGCTCAGGAAGAGCAAGGACAGAGCAGCAGCCATGGTCTTGTCCACTCATGAACCGTCATGATCTGCAAAAATCAAAGAAACGTTCCTGAGATCAACAGGACAAAGGGGACGGGACAAGTCCTGTGTGATGAGGGCTCCTCCCCCACTTGGGGTGTGTGATGAGGGCCCCTCCCCCACTTGTCCTGTGTGATGAGGCCCCTCCCCCACTTGTCCTGTTCCATGAGGCCCCTCCCCCACTTGTCCTGTGTGATGAGGGCCCCTCCCCCACTTGTTCTGTGTGATGAGGCCCCCTCCCCCCACCTGTTCTGTGTGATGAGGCCCCCTCCCCACACTTGGCGTGTGTGATGAGGCCCCCCTCGCCCCACAAAGGAGAAAAATCTAAAAACTGCTGAGGAAAAGTTTTAAAGGTAGAGCAAGTGACAAACTGTCATGGGGTTGTGGGATTGCCCCCCACAGGACCCGACCCTCAGAGAAGAGGAGGAAGAAGAGGAAGAGGAGGAGGAGGAAGACAGGGTATCCAAGAGGCAGATGCAGCATAACTGGCATAATCGGCGCTTTGTCAACGTAGTGCCCACCTTTGGAAAGAAGGGCCCCGATGCTAACTCCTAAGTCCTGTGTGATCCATGCTCTAATAAAGCTACTGTGCTGGATAGCTTTAGTGTCAACTTGACACACCT
>NW_008327599.1:0-971 GCF_000622305.1 Nannospalax galili
CCCATGTGGCAAGTGAGTATCACAAAAAGTGGTGAGTTTAACTAGTTATAAAATGTTGCTAAATAATAGGGCTTCCACTCATGAAGAGGAAACAAACAGTATGAAGTGATGAGGTGAATAAATTTAGGAAGGAGGTGAGATGTTATCTAGAAAATTGTGCAGTACATCAGACACCAAAATAACCCTTCTATGGTCCATTGAAAACCACATTTGGAACCCATTTCTCAATAAGAGGAGTAAAGGTAAAATAGGAAAATCAATACCAATAAAGTCTCTCTCTCTCTCTCTCTCTCTCTCTCTCTCTCTCTCTCTCTTTCTCTCCTCTCTCTCTCTCAGTGCTGGGACTCAAATGTAGGGCCTTGGGCATACTGGCAAGTGTTCTACCACTAAGCTACTACTTCAGCCCTAGCAATGCTATACAGCCCCTCGTATGACTCCCCCTTCTACCTGATACTGAAAAGCTCTAAAATGAAAGGGAAGGAAAAACAGAACACACTGCGTGGGGTGACAGAGCAGCTTCCTTTCCTCATAGCCTAGGAGTCAGACTTCAGTCTTAAGAATGGGAAGAAATAGTTGTATGCAACATTGAATTGTTCATATTCAATGGGGTTGGCCACACTGAGGCATCTTTGCTAATGTAAGACTGTAGAATGTCCAGAATTCTCTGTTTTGTGTTCAAGATATGATCCATTAGTACAAATGTGGAGCTTAATAGCATACCCAGAGGTCTCTACTAGAGACCAGGTTAGTAGATTCATTTATACAGTTGTTCCGCCATTATATTTTAGTAATAGAAAGAAATATGCACCAATGTTCAGAAACCTCTCTACAAAGCTAACTTCAAGAACAATGTTATAGGAATATAATAAATTTGAAAGTGGAATATCACTATATTTTATAGTACATCAATAGTAGTTACTTGTCTTAGATGCAGCCATTATGCTTACTCAGTTCTTTAAACAAGCTTCATG
>NW_008327600.1:0-213 GCF_000622305.1 Nannospalax galili
AATATAAAGTGTGACATTCCTACAGTAAGCTGTTATTTGTTTGTTTGTTTGAAACAGGATCTCAAGTAGCCTAGGCTGGGCTTGAAATCTCTATGTAGCTGAAGATGACTTTAACCTCCTGATTGATCCTCCTTCATCTGCCTCCCTACTACTGAGATACCGTTGTACCCATCACAGAGTCAGAATTTAATATATGGTAGCACTCTTCAATTA
>NW_008327601.1:0-769 GCF_000622305.1 Nannospalax galili
TTCCTACTTGTGTTTCTGTGGTTTCATTCCTTTTCTAGATGCTGAGCAAAATGGTGGGTAGTACCACACTGAGTAAGGGGCAGGTGATGGGACAGTTGAAATAACTTAATGGACAGAGATTTTTTATAGAATTGTATACATAGAAGGTTAAAAGTGAAGGTCAGGGTTTTGGTTATGGAAAGTTTTGTACAATCAAGAACATATGATTTAGAGATTGCAGAATAGACAGGAATTCAATCATTTGACCAAAGAAAGAAAAAGACATTGCAAGAGACAATGACATGAACAAAGAAACCCATACATATGCATAGTATCCTTAGGAGGCAGTGATGTATTCATACGGCTGAAGTAAAGATATTTTAACACTGGTAGATGAGGCAGTAGGCATAACTCATGATATTGATTTCTGCATGATGTCAGTCAAGCTGCAGCCAGTTAGATTTGGTAGTAATGGCAGCTGTTTAGATAATATGCAATTTATAATACACATATGCATATTATATGTATTTACTATAATATGCAATCTATTTTCATTTAGTCAACAGTATTTATTTGGTGTCACCTATAGACTATGGCCCATTTAGGACCCTGACATTAGCAACACATACAATTAATGTACAGAGTAGGTATCTTGGAAGACTTGGGGTGTTGAAACTTCACCTTTGATAGAATTTCTTATAGTGCCTTATATAGATAATAGTTTTGAGGCACGGCTAACATGTTATTTGAAAATAAAAAGCACTCAGACAAATATGTTTGGATTAGAAAA
>NW_008327601.1:3841-8122 GCF_000622305.1 Nannospalax galili
TTTACTAAAAGGAGCAAGTACAGGTGAGAGATTAATGCAAAAGACACTGATGTCCAGGACTGCCTTCTGTGAGTGAACTATCTGTTCGCTTGGAAGGTTTCTATACCTGGAAAATGCACCTAATGATTTGGCCCATTGAATGAAGGTAAATGCAAATATTGCAAAAGAAAAGAACATGCCCCCGCCTCCCATGGAGACTCTGTGTGTGCCCTATAGTGCTAAGCATAGACACGCAGTATCTGATTTAATACACACAAAGTCCTCCTGTTAGGTAGGGAATTGCTGATGGCCACACAACAGTGGGCAGAGTCTGCCCTTGGTGAGGTACTACTGCCGCCTGCCTTCTCTGCCCTTCGCATCATTAAAGTCTGTACTTTTTAGAAGAGTTGGACCACACACATTGAGTTGTCTCCAAGTAAGCCCAGTGCATACAGTCACCCATTTAGAAAGGCTCTGCTGGAGGAAGCTTGCCAAGTCAATAGATGGCAGGTTTTACTTCTTATTGTTTATTAGAATCTAACAGTGACATACCCACAGAGAATAAAAGAATTTTTTCCATAACAAACCACAAGGTCCCAGCATAGAGGTCACAATGTTCTTAGAAATAAGGACATCATTGCATGCTCCTATCTGTGTTCAGTTGTTGGCATCATAGGGAACTCCGGTAATTCCTACTTTTACCCTGTTACCTTGATATATATGCTTCTCTCTGAAGTTAAATTTTGGTTCTTTAATGTTTACTTAGACAAAAACTGGTGTTTTCTTCAGCACTGTGCATGTCTTGCAAATAAAACGCACACACATACATGCACATAGACACACAAACATACATACACATATATAAATACACACACAGACACACACACATGCCCATGCATGTATATGCACATACACACATCTTGGGGTAAAGGGGTAGAGAATTTTAACCAGGAGAAGACTCAAGAACAATTGTCACTGGGATCTAGAAGACTAAAATCTATCTCAAAGTTTGTTTTGATGTGATAGTGGCCTGATCCCTCTGCTACTCCAAACAGATTGTTCAGTTTTTGTTAAATTTTCCTAAAAGTTCATCTCTACTGCCTGTAGAGAGCTGTATAAATGGCATGGCTTCCAGAGTTTATAAAATTTCTGCAAGGTCCAAGTACTTCCTTCTTATAAATGAAGAAACTGAAGTTCAAGAATGTAAAGGTGTGGCCATGGCTCTTCCCTTCATTCTCACGGGTGCCGTGGCTGCTCCTCTGCTTGCCCTGGGCTGAGTCTGCTCTTCTGCCTGCCCGGTGCTGAGGCCGCTCTTCTGCTTGCCCTGTGCTGCCTGTGATTGTGGCTGCTTGAAAAAGCGCCCAGTCCCGGACACCAGGACCAGTGAGGAGACTGTGTCAGCCGAGCCGCATTCAGACATAGGAGACCAGGTTCAGTGATCCAGAACCAGGTTATTGTAGAAGGGCACAAGCTTATATAGGGGTGGGGGTCCAATCAAGAAGTTACAACTCAGATCTTTGGCTGGGCTGTGTCCTATCATGACATTGTGAGTCAGACATCTTATAAGCAGGATAGGTTTCAGGTTACTTAGGTTCCGGTTTCCTGCATGGGGCCTAGATTCCTGGGAACCACGTGACCCAGGCTATTGCAATATCTAAGTGTTGCAATTTAGAATCTCAAGGGTGGTGATTAGGGAGTGGGGAGCTCTAGGCATCAGTCTCATGATCTGCCAATGGGAGCAATTGTCACAAGGAGTTCCTTGTGGCTCCAGCGGTAAGGCTGTTGCCTCAGACCTGCTGTATGGCTGTCATTAAGACTTTTACCCTAGGCTCAAGCCTGTCTCCCACATAAAGGTACTTGCAAGTCTACTGCCTATAAGTGCACATGCTGCATTTTAGCTATTCTTAGTGGACTCTGGGTGGTGGGCCATGGTTTGGCCATGGATTGCCTGCATTAAGAAGTAGTCATTCAGGGGCTAGAAAGATGGCTCAGCAGTTAAGAGCACTGGCTGCTCTTGCTGAGAACTGGGGTTTGATTCCCAGCACCCACATGGCAGCTATCAACCATCCTTAACTCTAGTTCCAGGGGACCTGCCACCCTCTTCTGGCCTCTGCAGGCATTGCACACCTGTGGTGGTGCCCTTACACACATGAAGGGAAAACACTCATACACATAAAAATTTAAAAATAAAATGTGAAAAGAAATTTATTCAGCCAACACTGTCTGAGCACAGGTTACATTCTACCTGTGGTCACACAGCTTCGGGGAACACTTATTAAAGTCTCTGTAAGTGAGTCTGTTCCCCCACCCTACACATCAGTTGGTTACAAAGACAACAGATCAAGAACGCTATTGGATAGAAAACATTGGACAAGGTAAAATCTTTGCTGTTGAGAGTCTGGCTTAGTTTATTTACCCCAATTCGTATTTTAGAATCTCTCTTTATCCCAACTCCCTCTCTTGTCCACTTTCCCCCAGAAATAAAGGGTATACCAGAGTCCTGCTTAAGTATTTTTGACCAGAGTTCCCCTGGAAACCACCTCTCTCTGGAAAATTACTAACCTGAAAGGTTGAAGGTACCTTACTCAACTTTTCTAAGCCTGTTTTTCATCTGTGAAACCTGCCTTACTGAACTGTCAGAGTCTGGTGTCAAGTTCTGGGCACTCAGTGGGCACATTAAATTGTTAGACCTAATACTCTCATTTTCTTCACATGACATGTTGGAAGAATGAGAAAGCCATATTTGCTTTTACTCGTTTGATTTACAAAGCTGGTCGAGGGTTCCAGAAATTAAGGAAGCAGTCAGTTTGCCTCAAGAGGCATCCTATGGACAACTCAAGGATTGTAAAGACTAAGGATTTGTTTTAGTGGATCTAAATGCTTTTTTTCCTGAAGGTTTGTTCAGGAAACATCATGGAACACCAAAGTATAAAAATGGGCAAAACGGTATGTTGACAAATTTTTGATTCGATTGATTGTCCCCCGTCCTACCTCATTTAGCCTGTCTCCCATACCAGCTGAAAGTCAACATCCAGGTTGCCTGTAGAAACTTTCTCCAGGTTCTCCTGTCTTGAGACCAGCACATGGTACTCATTCTGAATCTTGTCTGAGGTGTCCTTCCTTAAAACTCCTATTCAGGACTCTGGGAAGTATCTCTGGAGATATTGTTCACATTGTCTAGTTTTGTACTGGTGAAGTTACTGGGCTTACATAGAAAATCTCACTTGGAATTAGTGTCTTCCTTACTATTAAAAAAGTGTTAAATCTTTCATTTTCCTTATAGTGAAAATCCTCCCTAGAATAATGAATAGTTTAAGGGATTATTTACCCACATAAGAAATGATTAACTGAAGCACTTGGGAATCTGAGGCAGGAGGATTAGGATTTGAAGGCCAGTCTGGGCTAAAAGTGAGACCTGTCTCAGATCCAAACCAAGACAAAAAGATGTATTAAGGTCTATTATGTAGCCAAACATTCTGGGGGATAAAAAAATCCAGCATGTTTAAGATATATTGACGTCATCTACTCTGTACCAGACATTCCAGGGAGTCAATAACATCTAGTATGCCTATTCTATGTGAATTTATGTGGTTTTAAGGACAGTTTGCTAGCAATGTAGAAAAATATCAAACATTAATAATAATCACTCTTAGCGTAGAAGAGCACTTTAAGTAATTGTGTTCTTGCTATGTAGAAGAGAAAACCTGGTTTCTCTACTTTGAACCATTCATGAGGAAGGACTATAGCCAGGTATCAAGTCTAAGTCAAAAGCATTTAGAAGAACTACATCTGCCTCAACTCTGACAACACTGAACTCAGGCTGAGGAGAAGCCCAAGTCTAGGTCACAAGGGAAATGAGGGAAGCTTCTGCTCTCACAATATGGACTTATTCTCACAGCTCCTTTAAGTACCGCAAAGCTGGCTCTAAGAGCAAGTTTTCTCTTTAACGGAATCTCCGCAAGGCCTGGTCGATTTTCCAAGGACTCAGAGACAGGCTGTACATGAGATTATAGTTTTGAATGAGGCATCTGGCTCTCTCCTTCTCCAGAACTCCTGTGATGGGAGTGGGTGCATTAAGTTTTTGTTTTTTAGAGGAAGAGAGAATCAAGAAAAAAATGTACATATTAGCTTGATTGAGTTGTAGGTAGACACTAAATACTGATGTTTTAAGACTTTAAGGTTCTTATAAATTGACAACCTAAAATATTTAGAGTCTCAAATATGGATTATAGATCTTAGGAGGTGACTTTGGTGTAGAACAAAATAGGGTCCAATAAAAAGCCATGCACATGTTCTAAAGCA
>NW_008327601.1:10701-12597 GCF_000622305.1 Nannospalax galili
TTGCCTCATTAAAGACATTTGTAGATGTTCCCAGATCTGGCTGTACATTCTTTGGCTGTTGAGGAACTTGCAGATTTCATAGAAACAGGGAAAACAGGCATAAATAGTGAAGGGGGCATAAAAAGGCATCTCAAACCCATCAGAATCTTCCTCCAAAGACAACAAAATTACACTTTTCCTTAGACTGTTTCATCTTTATGAGAAAGGTCCAAGTCTTTGGGGAATCTCTTAGCAACTAGGTTTAGGATCCATCATCTATCATCGGGGCTTGACATTTGTTTACTTAGTAAAGTATCTACTCAGGGAATGCCCTACACTCTAGGTTATTACAATAACTTTTAAATCTCCCTCACCCAAATCTTCTTGAAATTATCCACCTCACTTTCCATACTGTCCTTCTGAGGTTGAAATTTTGGTCAACTCTGAGTAGAGGGGAAGCCTCATCTTATTCCAAGAATTGCTTTACTATGTCACCTAGTGACCTAATGGACACCTCTAGGCCTGGCTTGTTCACCCTCTTCCTGGCCATGTCGGTCCCAACTCCTAACCTTTACAGAGGATGGTTTCATAGTTAGAATGGCTTATTCAAATCCCCCAGGTCTGTCATCATGTCTCAGCTCTAGAGATCTCCCTGGTGCCCTCTCTGCTGCCTCACCAGTTACATGGTGAGCTTCCTTTCAGCTCTTCTCTCCTTTTTATATTAAAATTGTTAATTGACACATAAATTTTATGTATTTATGGAGTAACATGTAATGCTTTGATAAATGTATACGTCGTATAATTTGTGAGTCAGAATGTTTATTTCCTCAAATATTTATCATTTCTTGTGGTAAAATTCAGAATTCTTTCTTCTAGCTTTTTTGAAAAAACACAGTACATTAGAACTTCTTTCTTCTACTTAATAGTAACTGAGTACCTGTTGTCTTCCCTTTAGATGACCTAACTCTCAATTATAATACTTTATAATCCACTATCTCATTTTTTATTTCTTTCAATGGTGTTGAATGAATGTTTCCCATCTCTGTACCCTGCCTAGACGTTGATCCTTGAGGCCAGAAACCCTGCCTCATTCTTTCTGATTTTCCTCCCGACCTCAACTCTAGAATATTCTAAACGCTGGGCTCATTCACAGATTTTTAATGAGTATTTTGTGATTCAATTAGATCTATCTTTTATTTAAATCTTCAGTTCTTTCTTTCTTTTTTCTTTTCATTTCCTTCCTTCCTTTTCCTTCCATATAATTACTAAAAATCTTTGAGTATCACGTGAAGCTGTATTTCTTTAAATTTTCATTTGAGAATTTTATCCATACTTATAATGTGTTTGATGAACTCCAGTCCTCATTCCCTCACCTCCAACTCCTCCCATATTCTCCTTCAACATTCCCTCTCAAGTTTATGTGCTTTTTTAAAAAACCCATTGAATCCAGTTAGTGTCGTATGCATGTGCACGGGTGTAGGATCAACCAATGGCCAGCCTCTCAGCGCCTGCATTCTTGAAGAAAATGGACTCTCCCTTCCCCAGCAGCAATCAATTCCCATTTAGAGTGGAGTACTTCATAGTTTCTTATTCTCTGTATGTTGACTTGTGGGTTTCTTCATTAATCACCATCTACTACTGCATAAACCTTCTCTGAGGAGGACTGAGAGAAGCACTAATCTATTGGTATAAAGGTAAGAATGTAGGGGAAGTTTATTTCTATGTCCATTTAGCAGAATAATAGTACTAGGTTCCCCCCTAGAGCCTATGACCACAGGCTTTTGGTCCAATTAAAGGTACTAATCACGTGAAGTTATTATTTAATGTAGTCTAAAATTAAATTGTTTTGGAAATTCAAAAGACAAATAAAGGAAAACAGAAGGAAAAAAAGAACACAAAGAGTGAAAATATTGCCAC
>NW_008327601.1:12611-14580 GCF_000622305.1 Nannospalax galili
TAATCTTGCATTTTGACATTAATATAACCTTTCCTCATCCTAAAAAAGGATGCTCCTTCCTCTGAATGCTCACATAGGACACTTCAATGGGATTCGTCATTTGCCATGTTGGATTTAATTACTTATGCACATGCATTCAGTTATTTGTTCCCAACTAAATGAAACCCATTCGACAGAAGAGTGCAGGTTGAAGGGAGTAAAGATAAAAGTATAGAGTCTACTGGTGAGAAAGCAGCAAGCTTTCAAATAAAAAATGCAAGATTAAAATATGATTGTAGCTTTTGATGTCAGATGAAGGTAGGCCTAGATCTGTCTGGAGACCCTGAGAGCAGTGCTTGGATTTGGACATGAACAGTATTTAGGCATTTATAAGTCAGGTGGACAAGGTAGGTGATGGTGTAGGGATGGTTATGTAAGGAGGAGACAGTGAAGACTGAAGACTTAACATAAGAAAAAGCACAAACACATGGGAAAGCAAGCCAGGCCTAAGGAAAGGTAAGGGGTCCGTTATGTCCATGTGAGAAATGTCAAGAGAATAAAAATTGTAGAAGAGACAGGTCAGGTAGCAAGGAACCAGATTTTGTCTTGCAAAGGAGTTTGGAGTTTACACTAGGAGAGGAGGGAGCCTCTAAAGTATTTTAAATTTGGGGAATTGTAAGATTTAATATATGTTAGGCTGGAATAAGAGGCTAGGAGATGCAATGAGATTGTCAGCCACCTACTGGGGGAGTCTTGCCTGACTCACCTTTGTGTGCCAGACGTGTTTTATAGACAAACTGTATTATTTGCTGAAGAAATGAAAGGAAGCCAGGAGCTCATGTTTAGAGTAGAACACAAATAGAGAAATTCATACTTTACCTGTGTTGTTCAGATCACACAAGTACAGTGCATTTTCCAGCTTTCTGAACCTGTCTATCCACATCTCATGTTGTTCGGGCTCTTTAATCACAGCTGGACTCTCATAAGGTTGGGAGACTGGCCTGACCTTCAAAGAGTTCACGGGATCTTGAGGGGCTGATGTCAAAGCAGCAGGGTTTTCTGGCCACGGATTCTCTCCTGGAGTTTTCTATACAAACAACATAAGCATCTCACTGGCATACATTTACCACCCAGAGATTCTCCAGACTCTTGGCTAAAGATGAGGCCACACAACTAGGAAGATTTACTGCAAGGTCTGGCTTTGTGAAACAAGGAAGAGGAAGATCTCACATATTCAGTGCAAGGCCCAATCTGTCAAGTTCTTGCTGGATGCAAACATGGCAAGTTATATTTTTATTTTGAGAAGAGTGACATCATTACTTCAATTAAATTTTCTTACTCGCCATAGACAGAGGACTTTGAAACTGACTGACTGACTGACTGACTGACTGACTGACTGACTGACTGACTGGCAGTTCTCCTGATGTTCTAGTCTTATGGCAGTATAGGAATCTACAGGGATGGTGTTTCTGGGCAAAGCTGCCATCTCAGTGGCTTGTGAAGAAAGACTGGCTGGATAACTAATGCTACTTCAGCTTGTGAGCCCATCGTAAAGAATGTCTAAATGTCTCTCTGCCTGTTACTTACAAAGGAACTGGAGATTCAGAAGGGATAAGAGATTTAAAAGAGAGGCCTTAGGGTAGACCCCAAACTACCTGCAGGATACAGAGGTGATGCCTAGTTCATCTCAATGTCCAAATCTCCTGTGTGCTGCAACATAGTAAACTAGTGGATCCCATTGGCGCCTCATAGGGCATCCCGCCTCTTTCCATGTGATGAATGATGAGAGATGAATGTCTATGGTCTCATCAGCCCTGTCTTGGTCTTCCAGGAAATCCACATCCTACCTGTCCAGTCCACATGGTTGTAAGAAGAACCACCATATTGTATTTGCATGGTTTAGTACTGGGCATCTAATACAAAGTAAATAAGATTATTGCCCAAGAATGAGAGAGAGAGAGAGAGAGAGAGAGAGAGAGAGAGAGAGAGA
>NW_008327601.1:16419-22375 GCF_000622305.1 Nannospalax galili
TTTTTTTTTACAATCTTATTCACAACAGACTTAACACTCAAGGAGAAAAGCACTTGCTGTTGTTTACTGCACGGCAGGAGGCTTGCCAAAAAGGATCCTGTTTTCTAAAATACTTCAATGTGTGAAGTGCATGAAGAGGCCTCCCATCATTTTAAGATGAATTATGTTCTAATCTGCGCACTTAAAAACAACAAGAATAGAAAAACTCAGGCTGTTTCTCAGTTCTTCGACGTCTTCTAGCTAAATGCCGGGAATATTAAGATGGATTTTAACTTCTTGCCAGATTTTTTTCTTTCTTGCTTTTTTATTTATTATTTTTAAATCAGAGACCCAGTTACATTTTTAAAAGTGATGCTTGGTAGAAAGGCCACTCTCAGTTCCTGGAATCTGGACTTAAGATCCTAAAATGGGTCTCATGACCATTCTTTATTCTGATGAGAGTTGGTAGTTGCAAACTTTGGAAGCTCACCTGTACACATGCTACGAGTACAATTTCTTGGGGGCATGTGGCAAACAAGAGACTTCTTCATACTAGCTAGGATAGGAGCTAATCCACACTGTATGAGTTCCTTCTCCCTTCTGTGTGTGATGCAAGTCTTAAAAGATGATCTGACATAAAGGGATTGGGTAGAAATGAAATTTCACAGGGAGAACCCCACCTAGCAAGAGAGGGAAAGAAGATCAAGGATCCCTGAGGCCCTTCTGGAAGTCCCATATGCCCAGGTGCATACCACATGTTCAGTTTTGCCTTGGGAGCTCTCAGGGACCTCAAGCTTCTCTGGAGCTCTCTTTCCATTCTTCCCTAAACAAGGAAAAAATGGAAGGGTTGAGCTTTGCACACACATTTAGCATTTACATACATGAGGCAAAGGAAACACTGTGGCTCTCCTGGGTGGTTGTCACTGTGTTAGGCAAAGGGGACATTTGGTGACTAAAATGTCATGTTTCCATCCTCCAGATTCCAGACCAGGGATGAAGGTACTAAATAGTTTCTCAAAAGTATTATTTAACCAAGTTGTCATACATACCACAAAAGGAAAAATGCATGGAAACAGGAAATGATTTAAACTTGCTTGAGAGCAGGGGCAGGAGTGGTGGGGATTGATTGTTTTGACACAAACTGATGGCCTGAGGGATGAGGTGGAGTCATTAGGACAAATGGAAGGGTTCAGCTAGTGGAAGACCCTGAATCAGAAAGGCCTATATTATCTTAGCAAGGGCCAAGGCCTTTCCTGTGACCCTGTCTCCTAAGCAAGCACTGTGCTACGCTTTCCACAAGAGAATCAGGCACCTCTCCTTTCCTCCTCCTGTATTCTTTTCCATGGCCAGAGGCCCTGTATGGAAGGAGGTGTGCACACCTCACAACTGCAGGCAGTCTCCTGCTACAAAAATAGTACTTTCTGCTTCACCAATAGAGCAGACTACCCAAAGATGCAAAGAAAAACCCTCTGCTTATTTCTCCAAGGCATATAGAGGATATTCAGTCAGAACTACTTGATGAGCTGTTGGTTCTGTGAATCCCTGTGGTGACCAGATAGTGCTACATACCATTTAAACATGCCATTAACAAATATAGATTACTTCAGTGTTGGGTCTCAGTATTTCACTAAAAATTAGCCAAAAGATTTAAGCAAAGTTGGAAGGAGGTTGTGTACTACAGTGGATAAGATCATTATTTCTGAGGCTAGATGTGTTTGAATCCTGACTACTTTCTTCAAGAGATGTATGACCTTGAGCAACCTACTCAAACTCTACCTCTCAGGAGCCTTGTGCAGTCAGATGGAGATAAATAAGATCATTATTTCTGAGGCTAGATGTGTTTGAATCCTGACTATTTTCTTCAAGAGATATATGACCTTGAGCAACCTACTCAAACTCTATCTCTCAGGAGCCTTGTGCAGTCAGATGGAGATAAAGATACCTTTGGATTACTGTCAGACTTAAATGGACTTGGAAGTAAATTAAGAACCTGGAGCATAGTTGTGGTCAATAATTTTTAAATAGTTAAGGGTGTTTCCTAAATTCCAATAGCGAGTTTAAATCCCTTTTGTTATATAGTCCATTAGGACTGCATGCAGAGATCACTATCAATTTTCTTCCTCAACTGCTCTGTGTGTTTGTGTTTGTGCAAGTGTGTGGTCCATGTGGGACGTACATGTTTGTGTGTGTGTGCATGTGTGGATGTGCTCTGAGCATGTGTATACATAACTGTGGAGGTCAGAGATCAGCATTGGGTATCTTCCTCAGTCACTTTCCACCTTACATTTTTTTAGAAAGGAAAGGCACTGAACCTAGAGTTCACCCTCACCCATTGGCTAGACTGTCAGCAAGCTCCAGGAATCTGGGGACTGAAACTCAGGTGCTCATGTTGTGTTGCAAGTACTTTACCAACTGAACAATCTCTCCAGCTCTTGTTCAGTTTCTTGATGGAGAAGATAATGCAATTTCATACTTACCTGAAGCCTCAGAACCCAGCATGAGAATAATTCCCAGACTTGCTTATTTGAGTAGATGAATATGTACCTGTACATGGTATTTAGAAAATAAAGTCACTGAATGTGTGGTTCATTTCTCCAATTTTATTCCAATCTTTGGAGAGTAGAGAATTGTCTGTATACCATAGCCAAGCCAGATGCTATAGAATAAACCTTAGTAGATGCTTAATGAAGATCATAATGGCAGCCCCTCTGAGGCAGATCTGAATTGATCTATTGATTTACACTGCTATGGAGCCCATCAACACTTACGAGCCCCGATACCTGCTTGCTGCAACAAGTACCTGAGAGGAATATTTTCTGGTTATTGCAGGAGAAGAGAGTTCAAATTACTCTGAATCATAGACAATGAAAGGGGTTCTAGAAACTGTCTAGAGTATAAAGGCAGGAATATGAGCTTCAGGTCAAATAAACCTGAACACCGATCCTAATTTTTTCTTTCACTGGCTCTAAGCTTTTGGGTGAGTTCTTTTGTTTGTAAAATTAGAAGAATGTACAGTAGTATTGTAAGGTAAAAGTCATGTACATAAGTTACTCAACAAGGAAAGATGTTCACCTAGGATAGTAGTTGTTGCCTTAGTATGTGACCTTAGGCAAATCTCATCTCCCCAGATGAGAGGATTTAAAATTAATGACATGCCAGGCATTTTCCTGGGAACTGATCAATGCATTGCTCATTTTAGAACAAGTCCGAGAACCTAGACGTGTTTCTATGTAGTTCTTCCCTACTGTCTGAGCTTTTCAATGTTCCATTATGAGAAAATAAGAACTAGTCTGCTTGGTTTAAGTTTATCCTTTTCCTTCCTCAGAGCTAACGGTATGCAAAAGGTAATGGTTTGCATATGTAAACATTGTTTGAAAGACCTATGACGGAGTTCATTTTCTTTTTCCTAACACAGCAGGAAGAGTAAATAAGAACCACCAGTCTAGTCAGCCAGACCAGATTTGTATTGGGGGAAATAGACCACACTGACTTCTCATTCCCAGACATGAGAAGGGGTAAGCAAAAGCTCAGCTTCTGGGGGATTCTGATGCTCATGTAGCTATCCTTCCTGTTTGAGCCTACTAATGACTGAACTTAGTGCTGTCTGGTGATGGTTGTATGTTAGTCCCACTAAGAAAGCCTTAGAAATCACCAGTGCTCAAGTGTCACATCACACCAATTATATCCTAATTTCAGCCAAGGAGAACCAGGTTCAATATTTTCAACCATATTCCTTAGGCGATTCTAAAGTGAAGTAATGTAGAGGATATTGGCTGAAATAAAGGCTTCTGCCCCACGGGATCTAATGAATGTAGCTTTTGTGAGAAGCAAACTAATATATGTCAAATGTTTATAAATGCAGCAGCCACATAATCTGAAGAATAATTTTGTGCATTAGTAATCCCCCATTTTGCAGAGGTAGAAACTAAGGTAATGCAAATTTCAGTTCCCTGCCTAACAGCACAGTGGTGGGTACAAGTCTGTTTCCAACTCATTCATTCATTCAGGAGACATTCGTAAAGTGCTTACTGGAAGCTTGTGCTGTCACAAGTAGTACACTGCAAGGGTGAAAAGAGTCAACACTGCAAAGCTTTCTTTTCCTACACTGTGCAACCCAGTGATGAGGGTCAGGAAATAGATACAGAGCAACATCAGGCCCTGATAAGTTACAGACACAACTAGAGCCAAATGGGAACTACAGAGGTTGCTAATTTAGGAATTCACCCAAAGCCTCCTAAGAGGTGACAATTAACTATGTTCCTGAGCAGACAAGAGACATGGGAACAACTCTTGCAAACATACTGGAGAAGAAGGACTTGAAAAGTTACAGGGAAGGAGATCAACTTAGGCAGGAGTCCTTGGTGCGTTCAAGCAATGGCTGAGAGGGGAGGGTCGCTACAGACGAGGAAAGTGAAGAGGAAGTCGAGTGAGCAAAGAGTTACAAGATGTCTTGGCTGTGCCTTGACACTGAAGTAGATTTTTGTCTGTTTTGCTTTTAGCGTTCATTTTCCTCCTGATGATTCCACCCTTCCCTGTCTCCTTTTGGAGATAGAAACCAGATTTTGCTTTTTGGGACCAGTCCATTCCTGTCCCAGTGCAGTCAGTTGGGAGGGCTGACCTCCAGTGCCAGTGCCAAGTTTGTTCTGATTAATCTAAGTCTCTGAGAGTATCTGAACCACAGCCTTGGTTCAAAAAGGAACCTCAAACTGAAGCTGTGCCTCTGGTAGGAGAGGAAATACTTGCTACTTATATTGCAAAGTACCTTCCTTCTTGACAGGACGTATCATATGTGTGAAGGCATAATGACCACGGCTACCTTAAGCTATTTTGCCAAGTACCTGGAGGAGCCAGGAGAGTGCCTTATATATAGCTCAAGAATGATGCCAAAATCAGGGCAAACTGATCCTTGATTCTGACCTTTGTACAGCTAAGTTGAACTCTTCCTGTAGCGACTAGTGCTCTAAGACTTTTAATTACAGAATCCAAAATCTGCTCCTTGCCTAAGCCAATTTAGTTGGATTTTCTGTCTCTTCATTATAAGTAGTGATACATTCAAGTGATATATCTAAGTCCTCTCTATTGGTACCTGTGAATTTTTCCTTATTTGGGAAAAATCTTTACAGAAGTAATCAAGATAAAATAAGATTGTTTTAGATTGTTGTGGGCCTTATGTATATCAGTGGCATTGTTATAAGAGAAAAGAGAAGTTACATGGATACAGAGATACAGGGCAAACATAGAAGACCAAGAGGTATGCAGGCAAGAGTATATTTACACAGTAACAGGCTAGGGGAGGCCCAAGGCTACTAGAAGCTTGAAGAGATTAGCAGGGACCCTTCCCTAGAGGCTTCAGAGAGACACTGGTGCTTAGTGATATCCAGATTTAATAGTTCTAAGCCCCAGAACTATTAAAGAAACATTTTTCTATCATTTTTACCTCCCAAGATTGTGGGAATTTATTATGTAGCCTGGAAAATGAATATATTCTTCATCTTCTTTTTAACTTTTTCAGCCCTCTGATTCTTGTATAATTATTTCTCTATACTGACTACTATGTTTAAAATATCTAGTAAAATCTCTATTTCTTCCATTTGGATACACACTAATATATCTATTCCCCAGCACACCCTGATACACACACTCAGCACCTTGTATTGTGATTCAGAGTGGCTGATGGATGTCAGTAGTTGAAATCTCAGCAGCAGATTAATATCCATTCATATTTTTTCACCTGTCATATTTAAACTTGCTAATTGCTAAATATTTGGTCCAATTCATCCTTATAGTCTCACTTAATAATGTCTTGGAAATCTTCCTATAGCACCCCAGTCATATATTTTTAAAACTATATAGTTAAGTCAATTGGTTGTATTATAATTTAACTAAATGGCCCCTGAAGGATTTTTTTTCATTACTTCTAGTTTTAAAACATTTATAAAAATTACTGCACTGAACATATATACTTGGTATTTATATA
>NW_008327601.1:22533-24957 GCF_000622305.1 Nannospalax galili
CAAAGAGATTGAAATTCTGTCAAATACCAACTTCCTATATAAGTGTGCCGCGTTCATGCCAAAGGTCTGCCATGAGAAAATGTGACATAATAAAATGAAGTTGGAGAATTGGGCTTCTTACTATTCAAATAAATGAGAAAAGAATAGTTATGAAGGCAAGTCTCAGTTTTGTCTTCACTGCTGAGCCATTTACATCTTTGAGAAGAATGAGGTAAAACCCAGCAAACAAACCACTCACGCCATGCAGGGCATTAATAAAAGTGCTGAGAAATGAGGTCCCTCAGGAGCAAAAGGAATAGAACTCACCTGTAGGCAACTCAGACAACAAATGAGAAGAAGCCCTGTCCAGCCACTTAACAAAATTCTGCCATCTGCGTAAGAAAAAGAAACAGTCTGAGTGATGAGCACCAATACCTTGGAAATGTAAGCAGCGAAGCTCCAGTTTATACCGGTTGGTCATGATCTTGATGCGGTTTTCCTATCTGTATCATTCAGTGTTCAATGAAGGAAAAGAAATAACTTTGAGTTTATATATACATATATGTATGTACATTAAATCTTTGTGTCGGGGGCTTTCTGAAGTTTCTTTTTAGCCTTTATAATATTTGAAGGATTGCAACACAAACAAATGTAGAACGGAGTTAAATGTTTTGGACTCAGGCAATATTTATCGAACTTCCCAGGAAGAAACTGTACTCAGTAATAATAGGTCATAAATGAAAATCAGTTATCTAAAGCTTAAAATATGCAGATTAGTTGTATTTGCTTGCCTGGTACCCATTCTCCACTTCTGTATAAATACTCTGTTCTGGTGGTGATAACTACCTGATTCCTTTTGGATGCAGTGTGCGTAGGACTGTAGTCAAAGTTTCGCACCCTGTTCCAGCCAAGGTTGTGACTCATCTTACCTAGTTATAATTACAACCTGTCACTTTCTTTACTGCTTCCTGTCTCTTCTCGTCTACCACGTGTCTCTGTCTCCTCTGTCATTAAATTTTGGTTCTGATTTTTATTTTTCCTCAGTTTTGTGAGTTATTTCATGTTATTTAAAGAATATATTTGCTCAGGTCATCAAAAGATAGCTTCTGTTGCTAGCAACCAAACTACAGATGGAGGACTTCAACGTCTGTTTCACCAAACAGAGGCCAGAAGTGGAAAGGAACTTGGGAAATAGATATCCTAGGTTTTCTCACAGAGTCCTAGTGTCATATGATTTTGTTCTCTTTAAATAGAAATTGTGTTAAATATGTACCTAGTTTGTTTTGCTTGTACCCCATATACCTTTTCTTATACTTGGGTCATATGTCAGGCTGATTCTTTGGTCAGCCTATGTATTCTGATGGCAATTTAAAAAATGTGGCCTCCAGAGCCTCATGTCAGGGAGAGAGAAGTCCTGCAACTAAGAAACATGGTGACTATGTCAGATGCTGCAGGTCTGGTAAGGTAAAGAGAAAGCTGGAGAAGCAGCAACATTCATGGGAAATGATAATCATACAAATGTCAGGCATGAGCTCAGATCTGGAAATAAACTACAATAGAATCATTTTCTATAATTTTACACTTCTTTCAGTTTCTTTTCAGACCCTCAGGAAGACCAGGCTTAGGCTTACAGCATCTTCTGACCCTTTTATAACAACACACAACAACCAAGAGACTAGATCTATTGACATTCACATGCTGAATTCCAAACGTTTTTCAGAGCTGTCAGGAAATGTCAGGTCATGTTCTCTCAGACACGGAATAGAAGACAAAGGGCTGGCGAGACAACTCAGTAAGTAAAGGAGCTTGCCCTGCAAACCTGATCTCCAGAACTCAGGCCCTGCAAGCCTGATGTCCTGAGGTTGATCTCCAGAACCCATGGTAGGAGAGAACACTTGAAAGCTGTCCTCTGACATACAAGCCAGTGCAGTGGCACTTGTGTGCCCATACTCAAACACAGACACACATACTAAAATACATAAGTAAATAAGTACATAAATAAATAAATAAATAAATGGAAAAAAGACACAAGGTTGAGCTGAAAGGGACTCACCTCCAAGCAGAGAAAAGCCCAAAACCTCCAGGAATAAATCATCTCCCCATTCCCTTGTCAGGGCAAGTTAAGAGGCCTGAGAGCCTCTCAAATCCTGAGTTGGTTTTCCACCTTTGGAGCAAAACTCCTTACCTTTAGGACTTGTTGCCATACACATAAAATGGAGTTAACGGCCCCTGACTATAAATTGTTCAGAAGATCTGATGGAGTTAAATGTAAGCTCTTATCTCTAGGGAGGGGAGCCAGAGCCATCTCCCTGTTCAGTGCCACCTTATAACACGCCTGTGCTGTGCAGCTCTGACCACTAGATGGCAGTAGCTGTCACTTGCCAATTCAAAAAAAAGGGTGTGGAAAGAGCCAGGGGATCTATCTGCCTGCTTTAAGAAAACTAG
>NW_008327601.1:25183-37768 GCF_000622305.1 Nannospalax galili
TGGGGAGATGGAGGCAGGAGAATCAGAAGTTCAAGGTCATCCTCAGATACTTAGCAATTTCCAGGCTAGCCTGTGCTGTATGAGACCCTGTCTTTAAAAAACAAATCAAATTTCAATAAATAAGTAAATAAACAAATGGGAAAAAAACCCACAATCTGAGATAAAACAGAACCCAATGAGTGTTCTTAGTACCTTTTGTTCATTACTTCATTTCATGAAGACAACTGTGGTGCAACACATTTAAATGACATGTCAAAGCACACAGATTGAAGGTGCGGTCAAGACTGACACACTCATGATCTGACTGCAGATCCTCATGGGTATCACACAACTTGGTTTCACTTCCACTTCCACGTTCCCTGTTCTGAAGGTCTGCGGACACGGCCTGAGGCTCTTCTAACATTTACAGTGGCAGAAGTCTGATTAGGTCACCTGATTTTGGATTTTCAGTGTCCAATGCTTTCAACCAAGGAGACTTTAAAAAAATAAAGGAGACAAATTCAGATATTTTTGTTATAGCATCAGAAAACGGGCGGCCATAGTCAGGATTTGGCTTTTATTTCTTCTCATTTTCTCCTAATTTCCCACAATACCAAATCACCTTAGGTTGAGTCTCTATTCTAGTCTCTTTTTTTATTATTTTAAGTGTACGACTGTTATGCCTGCATGTAGGTAAGTGCACCCGTGTCGTGCAATGTCCGCGGAGGACAGAAGAGGCCAGTGTTCTTAACCACTGAGCCATCGCTCCAGCCTTTCTATTCTAGTCTTACATCTAGTCATTCCGTGTCATTTTTATTAGTTATTTCCTCAGTAAATTGTGCCTAAGTTTCTTAAGTATGACATAACATATTGGATTTTTTTCTACTGGTTTTTTTCTTGCTTTTTATTGATTCCTAGTTACCTCTTAGCTCTCTTAGAGAAAGTTTGATTTTTGGCAATTACCCATATGTACCCAAGTTCTTTACAATTTCATTCAGCAACCTTTTGTACTTTTTAAACTTCATTTTGCCACTTTTTGTTTTGCTATGCTTCTTGATTTCTCATTACTAATAATAGAGGGTGTAGTTTCTTATAGAAATCTATACAATCTACAGAATCAAATTAGTTTCTTAAAATTTTCTAATTTTTAGAGTAGAAATATTTTCAAAGTTTTGTTGAAACTTGGAGCCTGTAGCATTGCATTTCTGTTACCATGTTCTGCAGTACTCTTAAATTTTTTTCGGAGGGGATGTATTTATTTTTATCATGAGTGTTTTGCCTGAGTGTATCTAAATGTATCCATGTTGTACAATGTCCACAGAGGCTAGAAGAGGGCACAGGTCCTCTGCAACTGGAATTACAATTGCTAGCCGCCATGTGTGTGCTGAGAACTAGATCCCCATTCTCTGCAAAAGCAGCTAGTGCGCTTAACCACTGAGTCATCTCTCTAGCCCCTGCAGTACTCTTTATTTTAATGTGTTATTATTTTTTAGTTTTAAAATTTATTTTACTTAGGTTGACAATACTGTTTTAAGATAGGTTTTCTACGTCAGAATTTTCTCTTTATTCACCTGCAAATGAGGGTTTGTTTATATCTAGTATAAGCAACAGGCACACTCTTGATTTCTATGGCTCTTCTAATTGATCTGTAGCCCTGCTATGGAGATGCCAACTCTCAACCATTCTTGGCATCTGTGATTCACTTTGCTGGGCTGTTGGTGGGATGACCTCACCATACTTATTGGCTACAAGACAGCTCAAATTGGTGGTGTGTCATAATCTACACTCACCTAACTGCCACAACTTCAGTCTCAGGAGTGACAGGCCAGGAGTGACAGATGTAAACACTAAACACAGGGTTTCCATTTTCCACCAGGCTTACCCCAACTCACTGTTGTGCTCTTTCAAAGATGTGTTCCCTGAATTGATACAGAAAGCGGTATGTAAAAAAGTATGTATTCTTGGGCATGGTGGAGGATGGTGTTCTCAGAAGCAAAACCAGTACACTTTTCTAGTACTGAAGAATTGTCTGTAGTTTCTGATCCAAAAGGAAGGCAACGAGGAAGGGACAGTCTACCTTCTGTAACCTTGTGGCACATGGGAGGTACACAGCTTATTTGATGAGCTCATCTGATTCATTCATTAACAAGTATTTGCTAAGAGCTGCTATATACCGACCAGTACCCTAGACACTGGGAAGACAAATGGAAGTAAAAAAAAAAAAAGTCCTTTTCTCCATGAAGGGTATACTCTAGGAGGGGAGAAATAGCAAAGTTAGAATATATGGTGTTCTCCTCTTTATGAAGATCAGCTCTTCCTTACCCAGCAGAAATCAGCTGCCAATAATTCTTCAAGGAAGATTGGGTCCTGTTGCCCATTTCCACAATCCTCTGCTGTGGAGAAAATAAAATATTTATGAGACAGCTGGAAATTTAAACACCGACAGGAAGGAGCCAGTCCTAAGACTATCACATCTGATAATGGTGCTAGGGTTGCATTTTATTTATTTATTTATTTATTTATTTAGGTTTTTTTGAGGCATGGTCTCCCTGTAGCCCCATCTGGCCTAGAATAAATGCACATATGCTAGTGCTCAGCTTGGCTATCCATTTTATACAGTTCAGGATCCACACCCAGGAAATGGTCCCACTTCAAGTGGCCTTTCCCAACATCAACCTATTTAAGCTATCTCTCAGTCACTCTCAAAGGCCGACCTGAATCTAGATGATCCTTAACAGGCTTTCCAAGCCTACAGAAAGGAATAAGTCTTACCAGCTCTATATCTGACAATATCTAGAATATACAAAGAACTAGAAAAATAAGACATTTAAAAAAAAAAACTAAATTAAAAATGGGGTCCCAGGTTGTGCATGGCAGTGGCTTTGCCTGTGTTGGGCTTACTGTGGAGATAGGGGAGGTCTCTGTCATTTGTAGATCCTAATCTTGGGAAGACTGATTATCTGGAATGGAGTTCCCCACCTCCCTTGATGGCCCAGCTATGTTCTTACTCCATAGGTGTACTAAACAGAATTCTCAAATGATAAAACACAAATGGCAGAGAAATATTTTGAAAAATAGTCAACATACTTATTCATCAAGGCACACAAGCCTTGATGTTGGGCCCTTCCTATTCCCAGGTACCAAGAGGTTTTTGACCTTTTTTGTTTGTTTTTATACGGCCCCAGTTTACCTTCACCTGTGCACTACTAAAATGTTAATTTTTATTGTGAAATAAAAATCACAATATGGGAACTTAAAACGTGAAAGAAATTAAAAGCACTCTAATGATTAACTGATATAATTCTATTTTTTAATATTTATTATTTTTGTTTTGTGTACGAGCGAGTGTTTTGCTTGCATGTATGTGAATGCACCTGCATCATGCAATGCCATGGAGGTCAGAAGAGGGCTTCACACTCCCCTGGAACTGGAGTTAAGGACAGTTCGTAGCCGCCAAGTGGGTGCTGGGAATCGAACCCGGGTCCTCTGCAAGAGCAGACAGTGCTCTTAACTGCTGAGCCATCTCTTCAGCCCATGATATAATTTTCAATTTAAAATTATGCAAGCATATTTTAGAATGTATTTTCAGTTCTATATGTCTACTATAATTTTTGAGTAGTATTTACTAACAAAATGGTACCATGAAGCTTCAACGGTATATGAAATTTATCAGTGCTTCTGTAATGTGAATTTAGCGTTCATTCCCTTCCCAAATTCTTCACCCTCTATACAAAATATTTTAAAGTAACAGTTATTTTTGAAAAAAAGCAATCCTAATTAAATTTTTAAATAAAATAAAATTAGAATAAGAAACAGAATTCTCAAATGATGAAACAGAAATGGCTGAGAAATATTTTTTAAAATAGTCAACATGTTTATTCCTCAGAAAAATGCAAGTTAAAACTACTTTCAGATTTCATCTTACCCTGGTCAGAACAGTTAAGCAGAATGGTTAAGGTTAAAAAAAAAGAAAAACAAAACCACAACAACAGAAAACAAATGATATCAAATGCTGGAAAGAATGTGGGCAAAGGAGACCACTTACTCATTTCTGCTGGGAGTGAAAACTGGTGCAGCCACTATGAAAACCAGTGTGGCATTTCCTCAAAAAGCCGAAATTAGATATATCACATGATCCAGACATAGCACTCTTGGGCATATACCCAAAGGACTCTATATCCTACAAGAGAGATACCTGTTCATTCACGTTCATTGATGCTCTAGTCACAATAAACAGGAAATGGAAACAACCTAGACGTCCATCAATTGGTGACAGGGTCTCTGTTGTGAACTTGGAACTCACTGGCTAGATTTCCGGGCCAACAACCCTATGGAATCCTCTGGTCACTGCCTCCCAGCAATGAAACTACAGTGGCAAGTTGCCTTGGAAGCTTTTTTACATGTGTTCTGGGGTCTGAACTCAAGTCCTCATGATTCAGGGGCAAGCCTGCTGAACAGTCTCCCCAAATCTCAGTTTTTATTCCATTTTGTAGATAGGATCTCATTCTGTGGTGCTGACTGTCCTTGGTATTAAGCTAGTAGCTGTGTTTCCGAGTTCTCTGTATGCATTACTCAAACTGAGGAGAGAGGAGGGTTCTGAGAGAAGGGTGTGAGACTCAGTAAGTCAGAAAACTGCAGAAACAAACTAGGCTTGAGGCTGGCTTCTGAGCCTGCAGAGAGTGAGGATGGGGAGATTTAGGCCTGTGCCTTGGAGGCATGGAACCTGACACTCCAGGTATTTTCAGCATGCACTTGAATTAGAGAACCCAGCTGGTGGGTGCTGTTGCCTGTTTGTCTGCTGGGGACCGCAGACCCTACACACCTAGATTCAGAAACTTGATGTGAAAATAGAGTGGGAGAAATTGCTTGGATTTGTTTTTTTCCTATAGGTTTACAAAGACTTCAACAATGGGCTGACCAAACAGATTAATGGGAAAAGGCATTTGCTGTCAAGCATGAAGATCTGAGTTTGATACCTTGGACCTAGAACCAATTCCTGAAAACTGTCCAATGACCTACATACTTGTGTTCTGATACACACCCAGTGACACTTGCTGAGAGGAGCACACACATACAGACACATCAACAAAAAATGTAATAACATTTTTAATAAGAGATTTCAACACCGAATCTTAGAATTTTTGATTTCAAAATGAAAATTTTAACACAATTTACACTTTTTAATAGCCAAAAATGAAAACAGCAGGAAAAGACTACATACATTCCCACCAGATTTGTCAGTTCTCTTTGGAAATCTGGTTTGGAAAGACCAGACTACAGAACTCACTGCTCCACCTGGTGGCCACTTCCAGGAAACAGCTCAAGGAGTACCCAGAAGGTGTACTGAAAGTCCCTAAGCACAGTCATATAAAATGTAAAGGGATCTTACATTTATAAGAGGTGAGGAAGTGTTTGATGGTTCTGACTGACCGCACAGATTCTAATGAGCTGATTCACATCTCACTGGTCCTGGAGACAGGAGGAGCAGAAGATTTGTTAATTTCAACTACTTTTCCTCATTAAGGTAATACTACATAGTGGCTGGAGAGATGGCTCAGCAGTTAAGAGCAACAACTGCTCTTGCAGAACACCCAAAATCTGTTTCCAGCACCCACATTTGAAGGCTCAAGGGGATCTGCTGCCCTCTTCTGGACTTTGTGGGGACCTCTACTCACACATGCTTATACCCACAACACCAATACAGACATAATTTAAAATAAACTAAATCTTTTTTTACAATGTAAAATTGAAACAGTGTTCTGGCTAATTCTGCAGTGTCTGGTTGTTTTAAAATCAATAAGGGAATTAACAGGAAAAAGTTACAGGTAATATCCTGTTGAAAGTTGTATGCATTCTGAATCCTGAGGACTCAAGGTTTTATCAAGGCCCAGTTCCGTAAGTTGTGGCCCTGCCAGTTTCCTGGATTGCTGCTCCACTCTATTTATGCAAGAGGTCCACTGCAGAGCTAAGCTGTTGAGGTCACACCTGAGGGGCATCCTGTTCCTTGTGGGTACAGCTTCAATACTGTATCCACAAGGAAGAGCTTCAATGCTGTCCAGCTTCAGGAAAGTATGAGAGTGATGTGGAGATACAGAGTAAGGCAATGGCATCTTTTCCAACTTTCTTCAATGACACAAAAGGGTCTGCTTGTTTCCAAGAAATCTGAATCCCCTGGGAAGTGGGTCTACTATTCTCCAGCAGAGGTTCCACACACAACCCAGAATGAAGCAGATTCCAGAGGAGCTAATCCCTGCAACTGGATCTGTAATGGAGATCCTCATAAAAATGAGACTAGTTTTTGAGTTAGAAAGCGTGATCATTCTTTTATTGCACTTTTAAAAGACGTATTTTTTTTTTTTTACATTACTATTCAAATCTATTACGAACTCTGTTTTCTTACAATGACTGTAGGAAGGAGCCCAGGCGGAGGGCACCAAGTGCTGCCAGCGCCGAAGAGCTTCGAACACCCGTACCCCCTAGAGAGGGGTGTCCGTGCCAAGGCAAGTCTGGGCCCAAAAGTGCCAAAGCAGGCTGACCAGATGGTGCCAAGGGGCCCTTCGGTGGTGATCCTTGGCGTGGTGTTTTCCTGCAGACTGAGAGGAGTTGGTTCTTCTGGTTGAGACTTACACTGAAGATTGGTCCCAGGCCTTATTAACTTACAACAATTGGGTTCTCACAGCTCCTGCAGGCAGCCGACCCCTGCGGCTGTCTTCAAACAGCCTCCCAGGGTACCATTCCTTCCTTGTGCTGAGCATCCAGGCTGGGGACATCTCACACTCCAGGGGGCGGCCAGGAGACTTGTCCCTACGCAGCTCTGTCCATCACTCACAGTCATGGTCACGGTAGCAGTGGGGTGTTCTTGGCTCTTGAGGGTAGCTGGGCCCTCTGGTAGTGCCGTTTGGTGATGTGCTTGTTTTATGTTGGTGGGCCTCTCTTGTTGCGGCTGCAGGAGGTGCAGGGCATGGGGGTGGGGTGGGGTGGTTAGTGCCAGACTTCTTCCCAAGGTTGTGCCAACATCTACGTGTTATTAGCAAAAACAATGAGTCTCTCTGTAAGAAACAGTATATTTTAAAATGGAGATCTTTTCTAAGGTTAAAAACGCATTTAATTTCATGTCTTACAGGGTTTATACTGAGCTCAATATTGTATAACTGTATTAATTCAAATGTGAACTAAAAATTTTATAGCCACTTTTGAAAGAGACGCCCTCTTTGCTCTGGAAATTGTTACTGAGTACGTTAAAGGTGTAACAAAATGCTTCTTCTAAGAAGTTTTTAAAAAAGTTTTATTTATATACATGTTTGCACACATGTATGTATATGCACCACATGTCTACTTCATGGCTACTGAAGGCAAAAGGTGTCAGATCATTTAGATCTGGAAGTACATGATTGTGATCCACCATGTGGTTGCTGGGCACAGAACAAAGTTCCTCTGCAAAAGCAGCAAGTGCCTTAACCCCTTGCTATTTTTCCAGCCCCATGTTTGATTTTTACAAAGAGGGTGAATGTCTAGCTTCAATCCTTCTCTTGACCATGTGGACAAAGGAAACATTGTTCCAGGTGAGAGCAGTAAAGCAGCCCTCCTATGCCCTGGGGCCTCAATTTTGACTTCTCCACCTACAGAAGCATGTTAGCAATTTCAGGGTTTTACAATTACCAAAACTAAGGCATTTTGTGAAGATCAGGAAGGGAACAAGATCGCTGGATATGGCTCCATAACACACGTAGGACAAGGCTGATTTTCTGTCTACAGAGTTATAGTTGACGGAGTTTTTTTTTTTTTTTCCGTGATCATTTTGAACATATCAACCCACTCTCTCATAAGAACCTGGGTTCTAGATGAGAAGTCTCATGGATGTTTAATGGAGATCATCATGTCATGAATGGCACTTTCTTCCTTTCGGACCCAAAACGTAAGTCACTTTGTCACAGCATCTCAATGTTTTAACGGATCACCATCTATTTCCTCATCAACTACAGCTCAATAGATGGGAATCAAATATGTTCAGTGTGGACATGACAAGTTCTATAAACCAAAAAGCTCGGTTTAAAAGTTTGGGGCACGACTGAAAAGTGGATCACCGAATTCATTCACTAAGATGTAAATGTCAGTGTCATAACCCACTGACGGATGGTGTTCTTGAACCTGTAGTTCTTTTTACTCTTCTATTGCTATGAAAGTGCAAATGTTCATTGATGATTTGGATCTCAGTGCCGAGATCAATCATGTGTTTGAATCTAGGTCCCCAGCAGGTGGTACTGTTGTAGAATTCTGTGGACCCTTCAGAAGTGAGGTTAGCAGGAAGAAGTGGGTCACAGGGGGACAAGGGGTACTGCCCACTCAGTCCAACCAGCCTGCTCAAGTTTCTACTGAGCCAGTCATCAGCCTCTCCCTCCACTATGCCTTCCCTGTCCTTATGAACAGGAAGTGAGGAAAACCTTCTACCCAGCCCTGATTGGTCCATTCTTGCTCTGACCTCACAATGAGCCACCGTGAGGATGCAGAGTCAGTTGCCCACTGTCAGTTGCACTGTGGAGACAGGTCTCTGTCCTTACAGTGAGGAAACTCTCTGCTGGTGGGAGAGCTGTTGGATCTTCGCACCAGGAGCTGTTAATTCAGATTTCGTGAACTGTTGGTCCTCCAAGTAGTGAGTTTCTTTCCCAGTTTGCTGGTTCTGGTTTTGTGGATTTCCTGTGTATTATTTATTGTAGGTTTTGGGTATGATGTGTGCTTCTTTTCATTTTTATAATTGAAAATTTAATTTTATGTGCATAATTGTTATTTTCTGCACACATGTAAGCTGTAGACATGCACGCAATGCCTGCAGAGGTCAGAAGAGGGAGTCATATCCCTGGAACCAGAGCTTTGGATGGTTATCAGCCACTTTGTATGTTTTGGGACTGAACCCAGCTCCTCTGAAAGACGAGCCGGTGCTCTTAAAAATGGCCGAGCCAACTCTCCAGCCCCTTATTATTTTTTAAATAATTAAGTGCCTGTTTAAACTCTTTATTTCTGTTGCTTCTTCTTCTGTTATTACAGACATTCCTTAGTGTATTATCACTATACAATATAAAACGTCATGGTGAAATTTACATACATATGGCTGTATCTTAGCATCTCTTCCTATGCCCCTAACCACCCCATTTTTTGAGTTCACCCTCTTTCCATACATAGGCCATATCGTGTAGTCAATTGTTCTGAAGACTAAGAAACCATTTGGGGTTATCTCTTAAGGAAGGGGACTGGTGTGTCTATTTGTGAGTTAGGCCTCCACAAACCCTGCTATCTTCACCTTCTGTCTGTCTGCAAATGGCCTTTTACGTCCTATTTTCTGGGGCAATTATGAAGCTCTCCCGTTCTATTCTTTCAAGTTAGTGAGTCCTCAGGGGCACAGCAGGTGGGGTTGACAATGTATTGAAGCAAAGGATCAAACCTGTGCCCTCAGCTCAGCTGGCTGAACAGGTCACAGAACATGCCAAGGAACAAATCTAGCCAAGTACTGGAATCATCCACCCAGGGCTCCATAGACACTGAGATCTCTCCCTGAGGAATACGGGGATAAATTTTATTCACAAGGACAGTAAATACCCAAATTTCCCAAGCATAGACTTCAAAGACTTCAATAAATCTCCTCTAACAACCTTAGTCTTGTGGTTTGTTGTGGGAGAGACAGTGGCACATGCCTTTAATCCTAGCACCCAGGAGGCAGAGGCAGGTGGCTCTCTGAGATGGAGGCCAGCTATGCTCTACACAGCAAGTTCTAGGCCAGCTGGGGCTACCGGGAGACCTTGTCTCAGAAAGGCCAAAAGAGAGCCTTGGGAAGCAAAGGATGTACTAGGCTTAGAGCTCACAGTCCACCATCAAGGGAAACCAAGGCAAGAGCTCAGGGCTTGAACCTGGAGGCAGCAGCTAGAGCACAGACCACAGTGCAAAGCTGCTTACTGGCTTGCTCCTCTGGACTGTGCTGTCGGCTTTCTTATATAACCCAGGGCCACCTGCCACCTCTTCCTAGGTGTTTCAAGTTCACAACACAAACTAACCAGGACAGTGGCCTCACTTAGTCTTGATAGGTAATCAAGTTAGTATTGGTTTTCCAGAACGAATCTGGAATGGTTCCTTCCCTGTCTGTTTTACGGAATACTTGGAGGGCATCGATATTTGTTCTTTAAACATCAGTGTCTCAATACGGTTGTGAGCTTTCCTGTGTTCAGAGATTCTTATTAAGGCTTCAGGACTGTTTCTTATTATTGATCTTTTTGGTGTTTCGTAAGCTCTCAGTTCAGTTTTGAAGGTCATGTACTAACAGAAGTCTGTCCAATAACTGCAGAATTTCCTCTTCACTCAGAGGCTACTTTTCAAATTATTTCCTAGTGACTCTCCGGGTTTCGACAGCATCAGTTGTAACGTCAGCTTCTTCCGAGTCTGATATTATTTGGGCTTCTCTCAGCGTTACGTGAGGCGAGGGTTTGCCACGTCCACGATCTTTCCGATAACCAACTTTCGGTTCCTGTGTCCTTCGTTTTCTACTTTCAGTTGTCTACTCATTACCGACTTCCAGATCTCTGTTCTGCTTCGCTGTCTCCCGTCTGGGAGTTATTCGGTCTCAGCCTCCAGGGCCTTTGAGGTGCTTCAGGAGGCGGTGTGAGATGTGTCTGAAAAAATTCTCTCATAGGCATGCCCTTAATATTTTGTTTGTTTGTTTGTTTTCAAATTCTACAGGTGAGGTTCTTTCTAACCCATCATGGAGGACCTGACCACGGAGCAGGACACAAAGGCCTGCTCTCCTGCTCTTAAAACCTTCTACCAAAACTACAGAATGATGATGACCCTCGGCAGAGGAACTTACGGAGAAGTCAAACTTGCCTGCCACATTCCCACAGTCAACTGTGTTGCCATTAAAATCCTTAAAAAGAACGAGGAGACTGCCCCCTTTATGGCCAATGAGATCAATATTATGAAAGACCTACGCCATCCTAACATCATTAGGCTCTTTCACGTGGTAGAAACGAGAGACATCACCTACCTGGTAATGGAGCTTGCTTCAGAGGGACAGCTTACGGACCACATCCTCGAATGGGGCTCTCTACCGGAGCATAAGACCCGAAGGTGGTTTAGGCAGATTCTACATGCAGTACAGTACTGCCACAGCAACAGCATTGTCCACAGGGATATAAAGGTCAACAACATCCTGGTCGATCTCCAACCCGGGGAGAAGATACTAGATTTCCATGGCACCCTGCCCTACTGTGCCCCCGAACTCTTTGGCACAGAGCCATACGATGGCTATCCCACAGACGTCTGGAGCCTGGGAGTGCTCCTCTTCATTATGGTCTCCGGACACTTACCATTCGGAGGGTCTTCTGATGGAGAATTGATGCTGCACACAGACGTCTGGAGCCTGGGAGTGCTCCTCTTCATTATGGTCTCCGGACACTTACCATTCGGAGGGTCTTCTGATGGAGAATTGATGCTGCAGGTCCAGGCTGCTGACATCACCATTCCCAGTCACGTCTCCCTTGATGTTTCTGATGTCATTGCTGAACTGCTGGCTGTCCACCCTGGCAGAAGGCCCACTGTCGACCAAATCCTGGTGTGCCCGATGGTCAGGGATGGTGAGGCACGTTCACCACCAAGCTGCAGACAGACTCTGGAAGGCCCATCCGGCCCAAGCATTGTCAGGGCCATGAAGATTATGGGGTATGAACCTGAGAAAATCAGCCAGTCTCTCAGATACCAGAAATACGACCAGGTCATGGCAACATACCTGATTCTGCAGCACCAGGCACCTTGGGGAGACTGGCATGACCATCAGGGAAAGAAAGTTCTGGCAGGCAGGTGTTTCTGTCACCCTGGCAGATCCTCACGCATTCCCTGTGCCCGAAAGAAAGCTTCTGAGCCTGTTTTTCCCAACTTCGACTCCCCACCTGAGCCCCAGGAGGAGGAGGAGGATGAAAAGATCTCCAAACAGGGTGCTAGAAGGCATAGCATGCCTGCCATCCTGCGCTGCCAACACAAGAGGACCCACCCCCAACACCTATACAATCAGGATTCTGATGGTTCCTTTCTCAGCAGCAGTCCAGACATCAGTGACAACTATTCCAACATGGCGTCCTATGGCAGCCTGGCTATAGACCAGGTGGAGGACGAGGTGGAGGTGGAGGAGGAGGAGGTGGAGGAGGTGGAAGAGGTGCCGGAGGAGGAGGAAGTGGAGGAGGTGGAGGAGGTGGAAGAGGTGGAGGAGGAGGAGGAGAAGGAGGACGTGGAGCTACAGGAGGAGGAGGTGGAGGATGAGGAGGCAGAGGAAGAGGAGGAGGAGGAGGTGGTGGTGGAGGAGGAGGAGGCAGTGGAGGAGGTGGAGACGGAGGAGGTGGAGGTGGACAAGGTGGAGGAGGTGGAGGAGGTGGTGGAGGAGGAGGAGGTGGTGGAGGAGGATGTAGAGGAGGAGGAGGTGGAGGAGGAGGAGGCAGAGGAAGAGGAGGAGGAGGAGGAGGAGGAGGAGGCGGAGGAGGAAGAGGGCACCACAGTGCCGCTGGTAGGACCCACGCTGTCAGCAGTGGGAATCACAAACCTTTCACCTTATGTTACAGTTCTTTCAGATTCCTG
>NW_008327601.1:39000-39141 GCF_000622305.1 Nannospalax galili
TTGGAGGAGGAAGTGGAAGAGGTGGAGGTGGTGGAGGTAGAGGAGGAAGAGGAAGAGGAGGAGGAGGAGGAGGAAAAGATCTCCAAACACGGTGGTAGAAGGCATAGCATGCCTGCCCTCCTGTGCTGCCAACCCAAGAGG
>NW_008327602.1:0-1822 GCF_000622305.1 Nannospalax galili
TTTGACATCTAAGGGTCCAGGAACAGCAGAGTGGACTGGGTAGTTGCAAGACTGGCTGATTGGTCAGTCTGGGAAAGATCTTTTAACACAAGGATCCTAGTAACCTGAGCATTTTCAGAGTTGGAACTGCAGAGTGCAGGGAGGTGTGCAAAAGGAAATTAACCACAGCAGGTCTGAGAAACCCCCCAGAAATGGATTCCTAGCAGAACTGGGCTGGGTGCAGGGAAGTGTGGAAAGTGAGAACATGCAGGGCTGGGAAAGCCCCCAGGGGCCTGCAAGAGGCCTGACAGAGCTGAGATGACAGGATGCAGGGCGGAGTTGAAAAGGAAACTCACCATGCAGGACTGGGAAACATCCCAGATCTCTTAGCTCAGAACGTTTGGAACAAAGCAGATATAATGGGGTATAGCTTGAATGTATTCTTAATATAATTGCTTAATACTCTTTAGAAGGTACCACTTCTTAAATTATCAACATGTTTGCAATACCTAAGACTATTCTGGATGGAGACTGCCTGTTTTGATACAAAGTGAGACAGGACACTCTTGCTGGTTATTTTCCATGGTGCTGGAAGTTACTATGCAGGCTGCTAGAGGAGAAAAGTCATTAATGGATTTACCTAAAGCTGGACCCTGCATGCTACAATACTGACCTTCCAGAAAAGCTGTATCCACTGATACTATAGTGGCACGATGGTTATTGGGGTAACAAGTGAAAAGTGCTTGATTTGAGGTTCTAGGTTTGACATCTAAGGGTCCAGGAACAGCAGAGTGGACTGGGTAGTTGCAAGATTGGCTGATTGGTCAGTCTGGGAAAGATTTTTTAACACAAGGATCCTAGTAACCTTAGCATGTTTCAGAGTTGGAATTGCAGAGTGCAGGGAGGTGTGCAAAAGGAAATTAACTACAGCAGGTCTGAGAAACCTCCCAGAAATGGATTCCTAGCAGAACTGAGCTGGGTGCAGGGAAGTGTGGAAAGTGAGAACGTGCAGGGCTGGGAAAGCCCCCAGGAGCCTGCAAGAGGCCTGACAGAGCTGAGATGACAGGATGCAGGGCGGAGTTGAAAAGGAAACTCACCATGCAGGACTGGGAAACATCCCAGATCTCTTAGCTCAGAACGTTTGGAACAAAGCAGATATAATGGGGTATAGCTTGAATGTATTCTTAATATAATTGCTTAATACTCTTTAGAAGGTACCACTTCTTAAATTATCAACATGTTTGCAATACCTAAGACTATTCTGGATGGAGACTGCCTGTTTTGATACAAAGTGAGACAGGACACTCTTGCTGGTTATTTTCCATGGTGCTGGAAGTTACTATGCAGGCTGCTAGAGGAGAAAAGTCATTAATGGATTTACCTAAAGCTGGACCCTGCATGCTACAATACTGACCTTCCAGAAAAGCTGTATCCACTGATACTATAGTGGCACGATGGTTATTGGGGTAACCAACCACTTTCTGATAGATTGGATGCCTGTTCTACAGGAGAGATTTCATGCCTGGTATTATAAACTTGGTCAAAAGCCTATGGCTTGGGAATCATAGGCCCTAGTGAGGAACCTACTGGTGTTGTTTCACTAAATGGTCACATTGTCAAACTATTGTCTTAATATTTTAATATCTATCTATGCCTCTAGATCTCAGCTGTTCTCAACCTTTGTCAGAGAAACTTCTTTTTCCAGTGGCTAGTGGCTAATGAAGAGACTGACAACTGTTCAAAGTACTTAGAAAAAGTGACTATCAGTGCTCACATCTGGATAGGTCATCTATGTAAACCTACCCCCATACAAGGTTCAGAAAACATCACAGACAAGTGAGTT
>NW_008327602.1:1952-2229 GCF_000622305.1 Nannospalax galili
TTTAAAAAATATTATATCTCAGCGATTTCTTTATTGTTAAACAATTGATGACATGCTGGAGTCATTGAATAGGATTATAAAAGCCAATTGGAAATTTTGCCAGTCAGAATACATAATTGCTGAGTATGTTTAAGTTCATGTTTGCCCTGAAAAAATGGTTTGTAATACCTAATTAGTTCACCTCTGAAATAACTGTTATGTGCTTGTCATTTGTGGACAGGTTAATATTATGGCTCCCCTTATCTATAATCACTTTCAACTGCTTGGGATGTGTTTC
>NW_008327602.1:3288-9138 GCF_000622305.1 Nannospalax galili
ATAATGTCAGAGGATACTATGAAAACTGCTAAGGGAGAAAATCAACCAGTGGTCCAACTCCATCTGTAAAGCCTAATAACCACAACAACCAATCTCTATTTGTGCAGTTGTGGTACTTTAATAGTGGGGATAATTAACAGCTATCTAATTGGACTTAAAACCCAGTCAAGAGAGGGAACTCATGTGCGGCACTGTAAACATAGCCAAATACACATGGCTGGAGAGGTCACAGATCCTACAGAAAACCCTATCTCTGTCATATCTCTAGACAAATGACATTTCTTACCGTATGCTAAATATGAATCCTTATAGTTACAGACAAGTATATAGGCTTTAGGTTGTATTGGAACATTGATTGATTTCTTCCCTTAGTGACTTACATAGTATCCTTTAGATCTATGAGAGTTAAGTGACATATCAACAGTAGAACCTCTACACCTAAGGTTCATGGAACATAGCAAAATGGGGTAGAGAGAAAACTAGTGCATGCCTCAGCTTTCACCATTGAAGCTTCCTTATACAATAGAGTATGATGTACACAAAAGGCCACAACTGGCCAAGTTTTAGAAAATAAGAGACTGCAGAATGTATGTCCCTGAATAAGAGTCCTATATTAAAACTTAGTCTCCCATGGCCCAGGGACCATGGGAAAAGAAGGGGGAAAGATTTTAAGAGCCAGGGTTGGTCCATGAACATACAGAAACAGAGGCTTTCAGGTCACTGAACTTGTGGCAATGGTGGTGTATAGCACAAGACCCATGTCAACTCAATCAGACAAGGAGCCCAGACTGGAGCAAGAGAACTGGGCGGTGGGCCAGCCCTAGTCTGGGTACAGTTGGAGACTGATTACTGTTGATGAGGGAGTATAGACTTTACTTATAATCTCTAGATATGCTGACTAGACTCTAGTGGATGAATTTGCACCAAAGAGCATCTGGGTATAGACGCTTGACTGGGTAGGACTTAAGGTGTGACAGAATGCATGAGGTTCAGTAGTGGGGGGGGCATGGATGGAGGATGGGGTCTAAATTTAAGAACTCTTGCATGAAATGTACAAAAGCTCAATTAAAAAAATAAAACTTAAAACTTAAAAACAGTATTTTTTGTACTCTGGGTCTTCTGTGGGATTTCTTTTCCAGCCACCTTTTCCTTTGCATTTCGGCATACTCTTTACACATCAGTGGTGACTACTTGAAAGAACATCTAAGAAAATCAATCTTGCCAATGATCATTGGCATTTTCCTTTTAACACAGATCTGAATTGACATGCAAATACTGTATTGCAGTCTGTGAAGTGGTCCCACATACAGGTCTAGGTGTTCTTCCATCATCCCCTTGGCTCTCTTAGATTCATGAGCACCACTGGTCTCTGCTTCTCAGTTCCTCTGCTACCATGGGACAATTTGCCCTCCATAAACAAAGTTTGGTTTCATAGCAGAGTTATACAACTGGCTATCAATTTATAACTTAAATGGTGGAATGAGTTTTAAATCAAAATTTCTAACATAATTATTACTTATTAGCATAAGTCAACAGATAATAAGAATACGGTCACAACTCTACTCTCTTTGTTTCTGTCTCTCTGTTGCACTGTCTCTCTGTCTCTGTCTTTTTCTGTCTCTATTTCTGTTTATTTATCTGTGTCTCTCTGTTTTTCTCTGGCTCTCTCTGGCTCTATCATCTATGTATGTATCTATGTATGTATCTATGTATCTATGTATGTATGCATGTATCATCTATCTATTATCTATCATCTATCTATCTATCTATCTATCTATCTATCATCTATCTATCTATCTATCATCTATCTATCTATCATTCATCTATCTACCTATCTATCTATCATCTATCTTTCATCTTTCATCTATGTATTGATCATCTATCTATCATCTATATATCTACCATCTATCTGTCATCTATCTATCTTTCTATCATCTATCTATCATCTATCTATCTATCCACCTATCTATCTATCATCTATCATCCATCTATCTACCTATCTATCATCTATCTTTCATCTTTCATCTATCGATCGATCAACTATCTATCATCTATCGTCTATCATCTATCTATCTTTCTATTATCTATCTATCATCTATCTATCATCTATCTATCTCTTTCTATCATCTATCTATCTACTATCTATCTATCTATCATCTATCTATCTATCTATGTATATATCTTTGTTAGTCTCATTTTTCCTCTCTTTTGCTATTCTGGAGATTGAACACAAGACCATAGACAAGCTAAATAATCACTCTCCACTGCATATTAGTCCTTCCCTAATTTATATTTTTTGAACACACAAAAACTTTAATAAAAAAAATACTTTTAAAAGGCAAGTGTTTTCCTAGTGATTGCAGAATATGTATTTGACTCCTTTTTCAGGGGCCTGGTAGATCTGGAAGCCAAGATAGTTGATTACATTCAAGTCACACTGCATAACTAATCACTTCCCCTATGTAGAAGGACCTAATAGTTATCATTGTACTTTAAATGATACCTCCTCCCAAACATTTAAAATAACTACTTATAATTTAGAAGCCAATTAACAAAGTTGCTATTAATCAACTAAAAAATAACTCAATTTTTTTGATTACCTCTCCACTAAAAACAAAGGCAGTTTATTCCTTTTGTTTATATTTAATTCCATATATATTAGTTTGTATGTTTTTTCTTTTCACATAAACTATACAAATCAAAACCATTATGACTGAGTGCTTTTCTTTTCATCTTGCCCAGCTATTGTGATGCTCACTCTGTTTTGCGAGATACACGTTTTTCCTTTGGTGTTGCCTAGCGATCAGAAAGGTGGCTAATGAGGAATGGCAGGAAAGGTCCCAGGCCTGTTCTTCATCTGGAGTCTGCTAGACTGATCCTGATGAATAGAGAGTGGAACTCTTGAGATTTAGTTTAATTTCCTGCCCTAGACCGGCTCTGTGACTATTACACACCTCCCTAAATTGTCTCTCTGAAGGATGGCATATATCCTAGCTTTACAAGAGGAACACATTCACTCTCCCTTTCCTTCACATGCTTTAAAAAATTGCAATAAGAAAAATAGGCTTTAAGAAGGAAGGGCAAGTGTTGAAGTAGAAATAACCATGAAAATAAATAAACAAGTAATCTAACTGATAACTAAAAGTAAAAATCCTTAATAAAGCTTCATTGCTTCAGAATGATCATTCTAACCAAGGAGAGAAGTTCACTGAGAAACACAGAGTTTGGGACTGGACAAGGGTTTTAGAAGCTTCCTTAAGCCAGCTGAGTGATGATTTAAATTATGAACTAATTAGAACAAAGTGGCTTACTCTTAAAAAAAAAAAAACAGAAAAAAGAAGAGTTATATCAAGAAGCAATTTTGGGGGACTGAAGAGATTGATCAGAGGGACAGAGCATTGGATGCTCTTGCAGAGGACCTGGAGTCAATTCCCAGTACCCACATGAATGGTAGAAACTGTTCAAAACTCAAATTCCAGGGGTTCTGAACCCTCTTCTGATCTTTGTGGGCACTGCAGAACTCCAGTACACTTATATACATGCAGACAATATACACATACAGAAAAAATAAAAATAAGACATAAATATTTAAAAGAGAGAAGCATGCTTGTCTTTTGTGTGTACCAGGCACAGATCACACAAAAATACACTGAGCATCTTCTCCCACATTCTTTATAAATTGAAACAGAGAAGGTTTCTTAACAGAACAACTACATGTGGTGATTTTAATATGCTTTCCCGGTCCCCCAATGATCCACACACACATGATGGTGCCCTGTTGATAGAGAATGGAAATACTAACTCCAGCCAGGGGAGTACCGTCATCCACATTCCTAGATGATGCATTGCAAACTGCCTTTGATAAAATTTGATTCTCATCACATAATTTGTACTGTTAAAACTTATGCATTATAGTGAAAGATTATGACTAGGCTATAAGTGCATATTTTTTTCTTTATTTATCCCAAGATCTTAATTCTGTGGAGTTGGTTGCCATCAGTAAAAATGCTACAGGACTCACAAAGCTAAGAGAGCAATCTAGTTGGTCATGAAAAGTATCCAGAATTCAAGGCCTTACCTTAGGCAATCTTTCCAAAACACTCAAAATTCTATATTAACTGCTTCTAGGGGAAGGAAAAGAAAGGGGAAGAAAAAAAAATGGAAAGATCTCGTGTCTAAGGACTCATAGTAACTGGGGGTGACATGAAACAAAAGAATGAATTGAACAGATCAGTTATCTAGTGCAATGGATAGGCAACTCAATACCCTCGCTTCAAAGTTATATCGTTTGAGCATTTTGCTAACAATTACTTAGCATTGCAAGTAAATACTGTATGAGCAGCTGCTGTCAAAAGCGACAGGGTCTAACTTACCTTTGTCCCCTTTAGACAGCCTCTCCAATCATCCTCTCTAATGTTCCTCTAGCACAATTTCTAAGGATTTTGCTTCTTTATCAAGTGATTTCTCTTTTTTTCCAAAGGCATAAAATTTTCCCTCCAGAATTCTGATAAATAGATTTTTGTGTTACTTATCTGTGTAAAAATATTGAAACAAGGTGTCAAACTCATGGTCCTCAACCTCCCAAGTACTGGGGTTGTGTGTAAAATCAACCTGAAATTCCAATGATCTTTTACTATCTTAGTGATAGTTTATGTTTCTAGGTTCCTATACAGTGGGACCTGTGATATAGATTGACAGTGTATGAATTTCCATAATGGTACCACCAGAAGATGACTGTCACCAACAGGGATCACAGCATCACTGTGCTAATCCCTGATGTAGTAGCATCAACTGTAACCAGAGAACAGGTTACAAAAATCATCTAGGTCATTATTTCTCAAATTTCAGTGTCTATGATCCATAGAGAGTCTTGTTAAAATACAAATTCTGTTTTCCTAGGTTTAGAGTAAGAGTCTACATTTTTATTAAGTTTCTAGAGATTTTATGATAGACAAAGACACTCAAAGGCAAATGTTAGGCTGACAACTGTTGAGCATTTTCCCAGTTTGTTTGAGGCCCTGAGAGAAGACAGGTGCTTAGAAAAAGGTAAGTATGAAAATTGAACCCTTCCCTTTATCAACCAACAATTTCACTAAAATATCCTTTAAACATACTCGACATTTCTCAGCCTGAACTTAAACTGAAGATAAACAAAGGTAAATAAACCCACACAAAATTTATTACAATAGCTGACCATAAGATAGATAGATGGTCAATATTTTAAATATATATCTCATACAATGAAATTAATTTAAAATATTTTTTATTTAAGATGGAAAACTTAAACACACCACTAAAGTAATATTTAATGGGTATTGGCATAAGAATACATAAAATGTTAATACAGTCATTAATCATATGGACTGGGGAGAAGGCTCTGTGGGTAAGAACATTTTATGACAAAGCAAGAATTGAGTTCAAATCTCCAGCACCCACTTAAAAGCTGGGCATGATAGCACATGCCTGCAATCTAAGCATTGGGGGACAGAGAGAGGCAAATCCTGGAAACTCTAAGACCAGTCAACGTAGCCAAAATGGGGAGGTTTGGGTTCTGTGAGAGATCCTGTCTCAAAAATACTGTAGAGAGTAACAGAAGACATCTGGCGTCCTATACTGGCCTCCACATGTGTGGTTACAGGAATGAGCATCCACCCATACATGTAGACACACCACACTGGGAGGGGAGAGAGAGAGAGAGAGAGAGAGAGAGAGAGAGAGAGAGAGAGAATGAAAAATATAGATATGTCTCAAAACTGGCTTATTGGTGTGTACATCAAGTTCCGAAAATCTCAGAGAAACTAGACTGATCTTTTATTTTCACGAGTCTATCAGTTCTATTGCCTTTAATTT
>NW_008327602.1:9821-15775 GCF_000622305.1 Nannospalax galili
GTAAGCACTGCGTTATAATCCATGAATAACCACTTGAATACAATTGTGCATTTCAAATTTTCATTTACTCTTATGTGATGGTGGCAATCTCACAGCAGAAGAATAATTGTCAGAAATAAGCTAGGGTTTAGAAATTTTGTAACTCCCTGACATCTTTTTTGTTATGACAGATTCATCAATTATTAAACGAAAGATGCTAAGACATCAGTCATTACAGCTATGCATTAGATGGAAGATTTATCATTACTGTGCAACAGTGGTAAGCTCAGTCAGCTTGTATCCATTTGATATAAACTATCATCTTATAATTAAGAGGGTTTTTTTCTCATGCATTGTAAATACAGTGTATTATTTTTATTAAGTAGATTGTTTTGATTACTCAAATTATTAAGTGCCACATATAAACTTAGATGACATAATTCAAAATATAATATTCTATAATTTTAGCTGAAGGACAATTTCTCATTCTCTTGGTAATTTTGTAAATAACCTGATTTTGGTGCAATTTCTATGAATCTACATGTTAACTATAGTAACCGCTGAACATCAGATGAGCCTTAAGTGACAAGAGGCAAAATGAACATGTTCAGGCACAGCCTAAAGCAGAAGAAGCAAACACAATCCTTATCGTTCTTGTCTCATGTGTATACTAACCCAAGGCTAAGGACACCTGAAGTGTCTGGGTATTACTAATGGAAAAGTTGTCAAGATGTGAAAAGATTTGAGAATGAAAGAAGTCACAGACGTAAGTCACAAACCCAGATGAATGTAATCATGTTTTTAGCTTGTTTGTTGCTTATTTTAATAGGAACCAAATGTGGCTTTCTTGTGGGCTTGATGCTTTGACTCTCCATAGATCTCATCACACTAATTCGACAATAGCTGGTACAACTGGTAAGTTTGGATTTCGGGTTTCAGTCTTTTGTGTCAATTTGCTTCTTACTGCTCTTCCTCAGACAGATACCCTCAAGTTTGTCTGGAATCCTTTCTAGCCTTCCAGAATTTCACAGAACCAGGTTTTCTGCCAGATCCACAGCCTGGATTCTGGTTGCAACTCATCTCTGCAGGATTCAAACAAGAGCCACACTTCCTCAGCATTTTAAGGATATGTTAGTCACATAAACAGAAAAAGAAGCAAATCCCTGTTCAAACCCAATGACATTCCTAGAGATGTTGTAATGAATCTGAATCTAAAAGTTGGGACAGCATTTAGGACTCAATATCTGATTGCCTACGGTCATATAAAGCCATGTATTTTCTTACATGAATGAGAAACTGTATAAATTATCGGTTCTGTTTTCTTCAGGGATAGATGAGTTTAACTGATGTTATAAAAACAAGAACAGCTTCTGTAAGAATCTGTAAAATGCTTAGCATTTTGAGAGACTGATTTCTTTTTAATAACTAATACATTTTAATTAACCTAACATGTTCTAAAATTCTTTCTGACATGCAGTCAACAACAGAAAATTATTAATGAAATACATTACATTCTATTTTTTTGGGGGGGGTGAATTTTTTGAAACCCACACATTTACAGTATGTACCTACTTAAACAAAATACATTTAAGGTATTTGATAATCACTTGTGGATTGTGGCTCCTACATTGAATTTTGCAGTTTAGACTCCAAAAGTGGTCCAAGGCAACAGGCTTCCATTTTACTGATTTGTGGAATTCTTGTAAACCACACAATTCTCTAAAATAAATTTCTAAGTTCTATATAATTGTTCTTTATGACCTAAAGTACATGCCACAGATACTTTCAGATTCCTTTTCCATTGATCATGATTTTGCATGATTCAAGTTTATGGGTTTTTGCCTCGTAAGTGACCTCTTCGCATTTCTACCCCTTTCCACCCCTCTCCTCCCACCCTAACCCAGAGAAGAATTTTCTGTAATTTTAAAGGTTACAAGTTGTTACATGGTGCAACAATGCAAACTTGCATAGTATCTCCCTTTTCCCCATTTCCCACTTGATAAAACCTACCATTCTTTCCTTGAGAACTTCTTCTCCTTCACCCCATGGTTTCTTTCCACTTTTCTGGTTCCTGAGGTATCATCAGGGTATATACTCAAGTGTAGGATTTGGCACTTAGATTCAAAAATGAGAGTTTATGTTGCTTGCTTTTCTGAGTCTTTATTACCTCTCTTAGTATAACAGTCTCTAGTTCCATCCATGCATCTTCAAATTTCATGACTTCATTTTTCCTTACTACCTAGTAGAATTCCATTGTGTAAATGTAACACATTTTCATTATCCATTCATCAACTGCAGGACATTCAAGTTGTTTTCATTCCTTAGCTATTGTGAAAAGAGCAGCAACAGCCATGACTGTGCAAATATCTCTGTAGTATGATGTGTCATTTGGGACTATGCCAAGGAGTGATATAACAGGATCACATACTAGACTTATTTTTAGCTCTTTAAGAGTTCTCCATACTGATTTCCACATTTGTTGCTGCAGTTTGTAATTTCACCAACAGTGGATAAGGGTTTTCTTTTTCCTGCATCAAGGCCAGCATTTGGTCTTTTGTTCTCTGATCTTAGCCAGTCTGACTGCTGTTAGATGAAATCTAAAAGTTGTATTGAACTGTATTTCCCTAATTACTAAGAATGTGGAATACTTTTAGGATGTTTCTTAATCATTTCTCTTCCTTGTTTGGAGCACTCTGTGTTCAGATCCATAGCCAGTTTTAAATTGGGTTGTTTCCTTGGTTCTTTGTTTTTGAGTTCTTTATATATACTGACTATTAGTCCTCTTTTGAATGTATTGCTGGGAAAGATCTTCTCCCACTCTGTGGGCTTCCTCTTCACTTGATTGATTATTTCCTTTGCTGTGCAGAAGCTTGTAAGTTTAATTAGGTCCCATTTGTCCTTTGTTGACTTTATTCCCTGAGTGACTAATATCTTATTTAGAAATGCCTTTTCTACACCTATATCTTGTAGGGTACTGCCTAGGTATTCTTCTAAGAGTTTCAGTGATTCAGGCTTCACATTGAGGTCTTTGATCTATGTGGCATTGACTTTGAGCAGAGTAATAGGTATGGGTCGAGTTTCATTCTTCTACATGTAGAGATCCAGTTTTGTTAATACTATTTGTTGAAGATGCTGTTTTTCTTCCAGTGTGTGTTCTTGACACTTCTGTCAAATATTAGGTGACCGTAATTGTGCACTTATGTTTGGATCTTCTATTTTGTTCAATGGAACAAAAATCTACAAGTCTGCTTTTGTGTCGATACCATGCTGTTTTTTATGACTATAACAATGTAATATAGATTGACATCTGGTATGGTAATCCTCCTGACATTGCTCTTTGTGCTCAGGATTGCTTTGACTATTGGGGGTCTTTTGTGTTTTCATATGAATTTTAGGAAGGAATTGCTATTTCTGTGATGAATGTCTTGGGGTTTTTGATTGGTATTGTATTGAATCTGTAAATCACTTTTGGTAGAATGGTTATTTTACTATATTTATTCTACCAATACATGAGCACAAGAGGTCTTTCCACCTCTTTGTGTGTTCCTCAAACTCTTTCTTAGGAGATTTGACATTTTCAGTGAAATGATCTTTGATGCCTTTGGTTAGGTTTTTATTTTAGTTTTTGAGGCTATGATGAATAGATCTATTTCCCTGAACTCTTTCTGATTTCTTGTTATTTGAATATAGAAAGGCTACTGATTTTTGTAAATTGATTCTGTAACCTGCCACTTTGCTGAAAATGTTGATCATTTCTAGAAGTTTTCTGGTGAAATTTTTGTGATATGTAATATATAATGTCATGTCATTTGCAAAGAAGGATAGTTTGACCTCCTCTTTTCCAATTAGTACTTCTTTAATTTCCTTCCCTTGTTTTACTCCTCTAGCTAGAGTTTTAAGCACTATATTGAGAGTAGGTAAAGATAGTAGACAGCCTTGTCTGGTTCCTGACATTAATGGAAATGCTTTAAATTTTTCTCAATTTAGAATAACAGTGGCTATGGGTTTGTTGTATATAGTCTTAATTATGTTGAGATATGTTCCCTCTAGTCCAATTTCCTGTAGGTCTTTTATCATGAATACAAGCAAATTTAAAAGCCAAGCTTTGCCATATTTAAATAAGAAAATATGTAATGCCCACTGCTGAGAATTCAAAAAATCTTTTAGATGTTTATAATATATTCATACTATGCTCTTTTAAACTCTAAAACATGAAGAAACATACTTCCCACTGATCTCAAAATCTGTATCAATTCTCACCTCCACTGTTTCAGAGCCAGGGGCCTTTCTGTCCCATTACTCCATCATCACTTGTCACATCATCCATCTGTGTGCATCCAGCCTGAAGAAGCAGAAAGAGAGAAACAAAACCCTCCCTCACCTGACCTAAAATGCTCTATAGTGAGCCCAGTAGTACCACCAACTCTGAAATTAGGAGACTTTGGAAATGCTTTCTAAAGACATAACCAGGACAAAGAGGGGTTGCAATGTGTGTGTGTGTGTGTGTGTGTATTCAGTAGCATGCTCTTACTATCTTGGAACAAACTCTATTAATAGTTGCCTTGGTCTGCTTGTCGTTCTCTCAACCCTTTCTTTGCCCTTTTGATGAGTTCATGACTTCTCTAACTGTAACTGCATATGTGTTTTCTGTTCTAGTTGTTGTCTTTTTTATTCTCTCTCTCTCTCTCTCCTCTCTCTCTCTCTCATGTGTGTGTGTGTATGTATGTATATGCATGTGTGTGTATTTTCCTTCATGTGTGGGTGCATATGCACCACAGCACTTGTGCGGAGGTGAAAGTACAACTTCAACTTCGGTGAGTTGGTTCTTTCTTTCGACCACGTGGGCTCGAGGGATTCAACTCAGGTTGTCAGGCTCGGGTGCAAGTGCCTTTACTTGCTGAGTCAAGCCATGACATGCTCCCTCTTTTGTCTGTTTTGTAAAAACATATTTGCTGTTTCTCACATAAATTCTCCGTAGCTCCACTGCCCAGTGTTCTCTTCATTCACTTCTCATACATGTCCACACAGAGCATGTTTCCTTGTTTGCTTTAACAAAAAGGTGACACCTTACAATTTGTTTATGGACATTCCTCTAGTCATTCTTTTCAAACATAAGTTCAACAAGTTGAATCTTTTTCCAGTTTGCTGACAGCTATTTAACCAGATTTTTTACAAATACATGAGTTTTATTGAGAATGCATCTATAGGTGTGTTCATTAAGTCTGTAAATAGTTACTTTTTCAGCAACTGTTTCCCAGCACTTTGTCTGAGATTTTAGTTAATAAATAAAAGCAATGGTAACATCCTGAGTCTCATGAAGAAATGGATGAGGACACGAAGAGATGGAACGCAGCCCCTGAAGTTATTTATAAGAGAAAACAATGAGCCTTTGAAACTCAGGAGAAGGGCTGAAGGGATCAATGTGGAGCTGAAGAAGAAAGAGTTAAAAGGTTTGAAGTATAAGGTGGCATTAAAACATTGGAAATACGGTGGACTTTACAGAAATATGAAGATAAGAGCTACTTTAATTAGAGCACTGAAAAAATCAGAAAATATAGAACCTATACAGATAAATGGGGTGTAGAGAAAGATGAGTCTATGACACAGCAAGGAAGGGCTCATCAGTCCATAAAAGGGAACTTTAAATCTACTTGAGGGCAAAAGAGAGAGACTGGAAGTTGGAATTGGGAAAGGTACAATTCTGAAGAAATTCAGTGCCTAGTGTGGAGAAAAGCAAAAAGATTTCATGATAGACAGCTGTCACAATGTCTCTGACAGGAAGAAACTTTTGAATGGGGATTTGTTGTATTTTTGGAGTTCAAAATATGTAATGACAAGCCAAGAGGATTCCCCCTGCAGATGCTCTCCAGATCACGGGAACAGGATGAATTTAGAGGAAAAGAAAGAAATATTTTTCACAGTAAATTAAGCCTATCCCTTGAAATCCAATGCATCAGAAATCAGAGTCAAATCTG